>NW_026099572.1:49505450-49742956 GCF_025091365.1 Daktulosphaira vitifoliae | reverse complement strand
AAAAAAATTCAATAATTGATATTTTTAAATAATTTAATTGAAACAAAACTTGTCCGTGTCAGAAAAAAAACTAATGACTATAAAAATCAAACATATTTCATCGATATAAAATATATTATTTTTGAGCAAACTGTTATATTAGTACACCAATGACCATTACTAATAAAAAATGCATTTAGTGTTTCGATTTATTCACCAAAACTTCAATGCGGCATCTTATTCTACATGGAGTTTTTATGAAAAATATCCTTTTTGTTGTGGAACTTTAATTGATGATTTAAAACAGAAAAAAAATCTGCACGTTAACCGTCCAGGTTTATCTTCTTCGCGACTTGCAGCAAACCCGGACGTACATCGAAGACAGCACAGAGAAAGAGAAACCTGGTCGGATCAGCCAAGACGATAAACGGACTGGACAGAATTCCACTGCAGCATCACCATTGATCGTATTGTCCTTGATACACTGACAAAGAACTATAATAAAAGGAAAAACACCCGGTCGCTCAAACGGATCCCGGACAAGTAATTGGATCGTGTTCAAGTCTCGTTTTATTTTCATTTATTATCGTTATTGTTTTCTCTTGTCGCGTGGTGCACTGTCTGGTCGATTAAAAAATTACCAGCGCTCATACATCGATGCACACGACATAGGCTCTATGGAAAGTCTGCTGCTCCCAGTGGGTGGTACACATTATCGATGCGTATTCATCGAGAACCAAGATCCAAAAGGATCCACTGCAATGTCCGGTCAAAAGAAGTCACGGACAACGACATTTTGTTGCTTTGGTGATTGATGCTCATATTGTGCACTTAGTACTACATACGAGCGAGCCCGAAGTCGGGCTGCCGTAAAAAACGAAATAAGAAACGATTATCGAGTATCCGGGTTCAAAAAATCATAACATAAACACAACTACTACCGTATTGAACTCGTGAAAACCATAAAGAAACACGGCATTATCTAGCTTACACAATTGTTTTTGATAAACCGCATTGAAAGTGAATTAAACCATTGCGCAATTGAAAACAATCGAACCCTTAAAACCTCACGATCGCTTTTAAGTGACTAATAATTGTATTGTTGCATTACAACTGTCCAACAAAAGATCTTATGAAAAATTATATACGTATTGAAGTATTTATATTGTACAATATATTATATTACAATAAATAGTGAAATTAAAAATTATTCCTTGAATAAAATTAATTTATCATAAAAATTTCCTAAATTATTTGGAATAAAATATAGTCTTTACATCGTATAATTATAATTGCATGAAAAATATGAAAATTTCGTCCTTGGTTATTAATGAACTAGCTTAGTTAACTTGATTCAACTTTTTTTAAACTCCTAGCTCTCAATGAAACAGTTTTTTCGATTTATAAGTTAATAGTTTTAAAATTTAGTATAAATAATAATGATCATTATATATACATTCCAATAGCTTCCCTAAAATTTGGACATATTGATGGCTTCTTTTATGGCTTTTGTATATTTCTATGGCCTCTTCAAAACCTATACATTTATACGGCTTCTCCAAAATTTTGAACATTTCAATGGCTTTTCTAGAAGTTGAGCATTTTTATGGCTTCTTAAATTTTGTACATTTTTATGGTTTCTCTAAAATTTGAGAACTTTTATGGCTTCTTTAAGTTTTGGTTAAAGTTACGGGTCTTAAAGATTTTTTTAGGTTAATTATAGGTTTTACAATTTCAATAGGGTTTCAAAACTGGTTTTTAGATTTCGGTTCTTAGTTCCATGATTCAAAACTATTTGAAATGTCGATATTATATTATTAGTAATATTGAGTACAAATGTGTGATGTAAAAAGAATGCTAAAATATTTTTTTCTATAAAATATATCATTTTCATGATATATTTTAAATGGACAAATTTCAAGTTATAACACTAACGCACTTCCAATATCATATATGTACTTATATATACATGTGTATGTTGTGTTTATTATTTAATTGTCGTATATAATAGTTTTTTATATTTAAGTTAGGTCGCAGATTAGGTGATCGTAGCCAAATGACCTTCCGAATTTAAGTTTATTCCTATATGTAAACATCAGTATTATTATGATTATTCTAATTGGAATGTAATGATATTATACTATTATCAAACATTGTCTGACGAATGATAGAAATTATTATTAATGATACCCAATTACAATTATTATAGTACATAATGTAAGTTTCAAATTACATATTAACTGACATCCCGCTTGGACCCCCCGAAGTCAAGTATACACAGCGTCCGTTTAATACTAACAGGCCAATGCAGTTTATACATATTATGCAACCGCAATAATAATAGTTTTAACAATATTGTTCAAAGCTTTGAATGTTAATGTACATTACGGTATTTTGAAAAGGTTAGTTCAGAATTCTTGTAAATCGTAAACTATATGGTAATAAATATTTAGAGCTAAAAATACGATGACTTAGTTATTATTAATCTGCTAAAATCTGATAGTATGTAAAATTAACTGAGAATTGTTCATAAAAACTAAATAAATTATAATAAAAATATCTTTTTCCGACTCTTTTTATAAGAAGTGTTGTATAATAACTAAAATATTTTACAACAAATATATTTTCAATATATACTGTATAGTAAAATATTTTCAAAAATTGTATTCCTCATTGCTTGAAAAATACAAATAATTAAAAAATTTAAATAGAAAAAAAAGTTAAGATGTTTGAGTTTTTGAGAAAAGAAAGTTATATAATCACAACACTTCCAAATGACTTCTCTTGGTTAATAGTTAAAACAAATCACGACTTAAATCATATTTTTCAATAATATATTATTTATTACTTGTAGTTTTTTTTTCATAGACATAGAATTATATCATGATTTATTAAAAATTACACTTTGGTATAGAAATTAAATAATAATTCCAATGACTTGACTTCAATGTTATGAATTTTTAGTATCATCATAAAAAATATCTCCAGTAAATGTTCCACATAAAAGCAACGATAGCCTTTCATGTGTAGTATAAACTACACAAATGTAATAAATTGATACGAAAGAAAAAGTTCATGACTAACATTTTTTGGTTAAGTTATGAAGTGATAATAATATCGATTAAACTCGTCATAAGAAACTTTTAAATACTAAACTCAAATTTTATGAAAAATAAAATTGTAAGACATATACAAGTGAAATGGCACCATAGATTACGAACTGAATTTAGATTTTTTAAATCGTTATAATAACAAAATTTACTATTACATGGTTATAAAATGAAAGGAGAACGTTAAGTAAAACGGAGCGAATTGATTGTGATTTCAAAAGTTGTAATTTATTATTATTTACTCGAATTTCGTATCTATCAAGCTAAATTTATCTATTACTTAGATCTCATCAATAATAAATTAATGAAGTTTCTCCTGTAGGTGATTGGTAAATGTTATGACTATACAAAATGTTTCTATAGTTAAGTTGAATGTTTGTCTAAAGATTAAACGATTTAGAGAATTATTTTCGATTAAACTTTGGACTACAATACTACCAAGACACAATGTAATTCCGACGGCACGTCGTATTAAAATATGTAATAATATGTAAAGAATAAAGTTATGAGCCCATTATGAGGAAGGCCAACAATAATTATTGATGCCATCTTTACGAAAGATCACCGATAAAGCTCCATGACGCCATGGAATACTCAGCAGATGTCACATCAGTCATTTGCGTGTATCTAACGTACCTATATTTGTTTAATATATTTTGGTGACCATATTGGTATGTGGAAATTAAGTCCCACCTGAAAACAGGAGAGTGTAGGCATTAGTTGAAATTTATGAAATACGTCGAATGTTCGCATTCCGTATAAATACATTGTGTAGAAAATAAATAGAGTTATGTTAATACCAAAAACGTTGTCGAGAGCACCAGATGACGTTTTGGATGAATTTAAAATAATTTATTTCAACGGCAACAATGTTAAAACAATATTTTTCCTAAATAATGATCACAGAAACCGCTAAAGCATTTCCTTTTTAATAAATAAACACGAATAAGAAATCATTAGACAAACTGATTTTATATATTTTAATCGCATATGTATACATAAAACCACCTACAACACGTAAACACTTTTTAATGGACTCGTATCGAGTTAAACATAATTCATATGGAAATTACATAAAATCAAAGTAAATTGCTAAAAGAGTCAATTTAAAATAAACATCACATGTGAATAATATTAAAAATTGTGATACCTATTTTTTAATAGTGAACATTTTGATTCGTTCGTTATTCGAATAAAATGAAATTCATTAAATTTTAAAAATAACTCAAAATTCTCATATAAACATAAAACGGGACCAAATGTAAACTATGTACATATATTTAGATATTCCGCTACTGAAAATTATAAAAAATATTTTTCATACTTCCCAACATCAATACGTAGTAAATGTGTTCCCGATCAAGATCCAGTGATAAATGAACAGCATCATTGGAATCAAAGTATTCAAGTGATATTCAGTTCACATTTATTTTTTTAATAAAACAAGCTTTTCTAATAAAAGCAGCGTTTATAAATCCAATTCGCATATACACCTTAAACATACGTACATTTCCTAAAGATTAGAGATCTTTATAAAAATAAGATAATAATTCAAATTATATAACTAAAATTTCGTTGAAAGTTTTGAAAGTGAAGGCGTTAAAATATAATAAATTATAAAATAGTGCACGTGTTAACCTATTAGTATGATAATAAAAATAACGTTTTTCAAATCGATTTTACTTCTCGCAATGGTATTACTAAGGTTTTATTTGTAATCGACTGATTTGGAATTGCACGAAAGAAAGGTGTGCCGCAGAAATAAATTAAAAGGATCTTTCGAGTTTTCGAAAACATTTCAGAATGTACGTTACTGGTTACAATAATTATGTTTTAATATTTTCACTAAATAATAATAGATAGACCTGTTAGAAAAAAAAACCGGACAACGAATTATAACTATTAACATCTTTTGTTTATTATATTTCCCTATATTTTTGGACGGCTTCTCATAATACAAGTTTCAGTATTATTGTCAAACTAAAGTTTTTATGAAATAGTTATGACACTTGTAACAAAGCCACAAAGAAATTACGATGTCTTTTAATTTTTGGGATACAGTAAAGTTTGTACTTTTATAAATGAAATTTTGAACATTGTGTACATGAAGAATTGTATAGCATTACATTCTACAAACATATTACTATTTAGCATTATCAATTACTTCAATCTCTGTATTCATTTATCTTTGGAAAAGATCGTAAAGAACTAGTATTGGATTATTAAAACAAATGTATGTAATTCATGACAAGGAAGCATTTGAGAAAAAAATGAATACGAGATCAACTGCAAATTTTCAGTNCAACAGGAAGCATTTGAGAAAAAAATGAATACGAGATCAACTGCAAATTTTCAGTCTTCGATTCAAAATTTGAAATGAAAATTCAATTTTAAGAAAAAAATTCTCATTAAGAGTTCAGTGAAAATTTAGCCTTAAACTTAAGACAAAGGTGTTAATTATCTAATTTAGTAAAACATAGACATTGTTGGGTGCACATACATTTAATTTAAGGACATGCTATAAGTAATTATTATTAATCATTAGTTTGTACATTATAAAATTATATTCGAGGTAATAACATTAAGAAATCACTGTAGACATAGTAGTCTGATGACCTCATAAAATTAATTTTTACTCGAAGGCAAAATCCCGATTATACTACTGTTTGTTTTCATAGTGCATGACTAATACAGTTCTGAAAAAGTTGCAATATATACTTTTAATGTAGTTAAAGAGAAAATTTTATGAAATTTTGTTGATTTTTTTTATAATTAATTCTATTAGAATCAGATTCTAATACAATACATTAACCGACTTCAGATACATTTCAATTGTAATTAAGTTTAAACAACGATTAAATCATTTAATAGTACAATTTTAATTATTAAAATAAGGTGTCGTGTTATTTTCGGGGAAAAAAAACTCTAATAAGAATTGTAATGAGTAAAAATTTGAAATATTTATAAATTACCTGAACGTATTTGTATTTATACATTCTCATGTATCTATAAAATAAAAACGCATTTCTTAACGTAAATTTGTTATTCTAGAATTTAATTTGGACAACATCAACATGATGAAATGTTCACGTGAACTTTTAAACAGAAAAACATCTTTAGTAAGAACCGACCAGTGCGCAGTAAAAAATGATGACATCGATTCGTTGCGGATAACATTTGTCTAAGGATCGAACGCAAACAACTTGTGAAATTTAAGTATTTTGTCCGAACAATAGAGAAGACCAGTGTGCGAACCAAACAATTTACAGTCGGCAAACTCAGGAAACGGATAAAAATCGCAATCGGGTTAATATTTATTATCTTTGGTCGTAACACGATCTATCGGCAAGTCGTGGCCAAGTCAAGACACACGGAGGCTAAAGTCGCAGTCGTTTTTCATCATGTCACTAGCGCCGCCCTAGGCAATCGTGAACACGTCCACTGCCTTGCAAATTTTTCGCCGGTACACAATATAATAGAAGCGCAATTCACAATACATAAGTCGTTATAACTGTAAATAAAAAACAACCGATCGACCACGTGCGTAGAACAATAAGTTCTTAAGTTATGTCGGTAATTACGCACACATCGCACAGCCACGGTCGTTTACTATCGTGATGACTGGCCAAAGGTGTTCGTCAAGCCAAGGGAGGTGTGATGGGTTCAAGTTTGTATCACTAACCTGACGTCGACCGTAAAACATTATGTCCCGTGACTTTGAGATTTTTTTTTATGGTCCATGATTTCAGATTTAGTGAATAACTAATTTGTCGATATCGCTGCGACTTATTGGTTTTGTTCGATTTATTTCGGGAAAACTAAATATTATTACGTTCGCAAAAACATAAAAAACATAAATTATTTCGAAATTGAGAAAACAATTATGACACGGTTTCAGTTCTACTATTTCTATAGCATACATTTGGATGTTGACCTATGTTAAAATGTTAACCGCCAATCATTAGACCAAAGTATAATGTAAGTATTTTTTTAAGGTACGCGATTAAAAATCTAAATTAGCCAACAAAGTGGTCCCGTCCCCACATTCCTATGATTTTAATTACCCGGTTTTCTACTCTACATTCATTGTTTTATTTTTTGCTTTTGAGATCACACCATTATGATAATAGCATAACAAAAAATTTAATTAAAATACTAATATTTTTAAAAAGTGTTTTTATATCTTGCCATTATTTATAATTTTAGTAATTTACTAACGCCCAAAGTGTTTATATCAACTAAGCAATAAAATTTTCCCAACTGCACACTAATGTTCAACTGCACTTTAAATGATAATCTGCATTTGACTGTTGTGTAAAATATACAAAACAGTTTTTTATGCGTAAAATTATCTTAACACGCAATTACTTATTGAGGCTATTGATGTATTTAGGCGTTGAATTATGAGAAATCATTAAAATTTAAGTGTCAAACTACAGCTATTTTTCCACTGGATTTTTAAGCTCATCAAACACTTTGCAATGTTTTTAAAAACGTATAAGGGTCATGAAAATAAATCTGTCATGGATTTGATCCGATTAATCGCATTGCTCAGTATGAAATTTTCGAATAGGTAAACCAAAATATTCCGTGTAAAAAATATTGTCTATGCCATAAAATAATATAGACGAAATCATTTTAATGCGATTACATTTGAAAGTCGTTTTTAACCTATTAGTATGACTTCTTCAGACTATAAATGTCAAAGCAGTCACATTAATTTGATATTTAGAGAAAGTATATCATAAAAACAGTGTTTATAAACGTTATAATAATGTTAAAAACGGGAATTTTTTTTTAACGGAAAACGAATAGAAAAAAAAAATTATAATTAAACGTAATATTAATATTAAGTTTTAAAATAAATTCTAAAAAAACTCTTATATACGTATTCACTAATTAAGAGAGAGTCACCTCCTGTCCTCTTAAGATATCTTAGATGTATTAAACAATATTTTTATTAGTCTACTAAGTACTTAAAAAAATATTTAAAAGGTAAAATCTTATATTAAGATATGCTCTTGGATAGTTATTAGGTTTATTTTTACTAGTAACTAAAATAGTTTATTTAATTATAAGCAAATTATATTATATATAAAAATTTCATAACGAAAAAAATCAACTTTCCTCGTTCCATTTTTATTCAGGGACCCTTTTAGTATTCCACTAATTTAAATTAGACATAACATTTTAGATACTTTTAATTAATGTTGTTTTATTTTAGTTATTACAATTAAATAATTGTCATGTTTTATTTTAAATTCTTATTTTTTAAATTACGCTCGAGTCAAAACTTACTTTGTAAAACAACAATATTATATCATTCTAGCAAAAAAATTATAAATACGATTTAAAACTAACATTTTCGAAAATTTTTTCATTGTTTAGTTAATATATTTCAATAAAAAATTCGCTAACATTACTTTATTTTTTAAAATCCAAGAAGATAATCTATTCATATTATAATAAATATCATAACAAGACTAAAATATTGAAAAACACATAAAAATTCACATTTATGCATTGAATAAAAATTATAGTAATACAGTTTTTATTACATGCCGATGGTCTTATTTTTAGTTATAAATTTAAGTAATTTATTGTATACTAAATCAACTCGCGCCTTAACTTTAAGATTATGACTATAATAGTTTTAAATGGCGTCAATCTATATGAAAGAATATAATTCCACAGAATGATAATTTTTGCATGAAGAACACTGCTACTTATATTCTATTTGACCTATTGCAAAATTTCATATTAAATTAGTGACAAACAACCGGCTTGACGTTTATCGTTGTTTACCATTTGAAACAGCTGAACTTTTCTTATTGTTTTCGATAAACTCCACGTTACTTTCATTATTTTATTGGTTTTTGTGCTGTAGCCATTTTAATTGTTGACGCAATTTAATATTAGACTTTCATAATTTAAAAAATTACAGGTATCTACTCAATTAATAACATTAATTTATCGGCGACCGTAAAAAATTGCTACACGGAGTGAGTTCTTAACAAAAAATGTACTATGTTTAAAGTCAATAATTATACAACGGGCATCTAAACTAAAGAATTTTTTGGACAGTTTGTGTAATAATTATATCTATTAAAAAAATTCACTTTTTATTATAACATGCGTAACGTTTTAAGAAATGAACGGAAATTCAAAATAATCACAGTACACAAAAAGATAAACAGCGTAGATATATTAAAATACTATAAATTGAATATATTTCACTACTTTAATATAATATATGAGTTATATTTTCTATGTCCGATTTAAAAATGTTACACTTCAATGATTTAAATTTAGTAGACCTACTCAATAACCGCTTTTGTTTCAACTTAAAACCATAGCAAAATGTACTTCTCTAATATTAAACTAATAATGTATTTTGGATAATTTATACCTGGATTATAATTTATTTTTATAGCTCCCAAGGAATATACAGTAAATAAAATAAAAAGCATTAAATAAATGTAGATAACTTGTAGAATTATGGAAACAGTTAAATTTAGAAGAAATCTGTCTCGTTCAAACTGCGAGATGAATCACTCGTAAAACAAAAAAACATAAAACTAAAATAAAATCTATACATATACAGCTATAATTTATAATAAGTAAACTTTGATGGGTTTTTTATCTATTATGGAGATGAAATAAAGACTATTTTACATTATGTAATAAAATGAGACTATAAAATTTCATATTAAACAGTATTGTTTATTTTAATACTACAATTGTGTAACTAAAGACCTCAAAGAACATGCGAAGGCTACTTTTTATTGTTTGAACATTATAAATGCGATATTCAAATTTGAAAATATCTAAAACAAAATTTGAAATAGAAATAAATCCCACTCGCTTCAGTATCTGTGAACTAGTACAAAGAAAGTGAAACAAAAAATAAACAGATTAATTAACTTGGTAAAAATGTTTTGCCGATTTTGATTATTATTTTTTTCTAATATCATTGTGACTAAAAAAAATAGTATAAATTCATATTAATGGTTTATTGGTTTTCTAGATATCATGTAGAATGATAGCTGACAGGTAAAAGTAAGGAAACGCGATCGCAGAAAAAGTAATTAAAAATAAATAAATAATTAACGCAGATGGAATATTAGTTCATAGTTTCACTGACGTGTGTTTAATTTTTTAACAAAAATGTGTAGCCTCCAGGAGATACATATTTAAAAACTTTCATTGAAGAATCGATATCTTAACATTTATAATTGCTCGTGTTTGTAAGATGTCGAAAAATAAATAAAAATTTAATCAAAAATCCGTTTAGAATCTGTATCTATCAAAACAGTTTTTACAATTTACCGAAGACAAACAAAAAAATTCACTGAATAATACAACGGCCACAATGTCTCCCGTTAATTAATTGACCGTTTTAAATAATGACTGTGTATTAACATTTCATGGGTGTTGTCCGATTGCGCATCATTGTCATTAACCATGTGCAATAACTATTCTGAACAAGTGATTCACGACTTCCAATGTAGGTCAACTGGTTACCAAATTTGAATGTTACCAGGCCAAAGTCGACAGTGACAACGTTAACCCATATAATATTTTATCGAACCACGACGACGACATCAGTCGATGACTAACAGAACTGTCCCTGGCAAAAGAAATTTTAGGTCTTTTTAATATTCGTTATGTTTTTGAGTCTCATAAATTTATATTTTATGCCAAATAATTACGATACGCCTTACTATTTCATGCCTAAGTATATATATATATATATATATATGACTAGTAAGTGTTTGCTATATAAATGTAATCGGCCGTTAAAACAAGTAGTCCAAGTCGATAAGATCTGTTGTTGATCTTCAGTCAATCTTGTAGTGTTATATAACAACGCGTGAAATGCAAATATTCTTCCATAAAAAATGTCTGTGGCGGAATAATGTACAAATATTTATGTTTAATAGTTTTGTGAGAATAAATCTAAGCACACCTATAACTGCCATAGTGTGGCGTTTTTTGAATGTTATCATTTAATAAATATTATATCAGAGAGGATCTACCACAGATTTTTAGGCAATAAACCATAATGAAAATAAATAAGAAACAAAAGATTAACAATAGATAGGACTCATAGATCTACTCACTACGTACATTAACATACAATCTATAATGTATTTCTTGTGTGAATTACTCTAGGAGGGTATTTAAAACTTATTTTAAAAGGGGGTGACTTAATTTTTTTTATTTTATTAAGCGTTCTAGAGAAATTTTTTTTGGCCAAATTGCAAACTGATGATTAAATAAAATTCTTTAGAGCTATATATCATAAAAATCGGCTTTAAAAATGTTAATAGCCCTGGTCCAAGAAAATCAAAGTGCGAATAGTATATGGTTTTATGCGACTTTGTTAATATTATTTTAATAGTAACAAATATTTCATTTACTTAAAGCAGTTTAAATTATAATATCTAATGGAAAAATATGTAAAATATTTGTGGTATAAAAATGCAGATGGCCCATTTCACTATTTTTAGTTTTTAGAAATGGATGTTAAAATTTAATAACTAATTGTCAATTAATACGAGAAAATGTTATACTATTTAATCAAATTTAATAGTATTAAAAAACTTTTACAAAGTTATTTTAATTAAACAAATATGATTATGTCCCGAGGTGTAAAATATTATATTATACGTTTCTTCAGCTATTTAGAATATATTTTAAATGTATAGTATGCGTACTGTTTTAACATTAACTTTACAAACGTATAATATTAAAAAAAAAATGAATCTGACCTCTTTCCATATGTTTTGTTTATAGAATAAAAATCAATAAAAATATTATTAGTCTATGTCAGGATGTACATATGCAAGCTTTTTATAGGGCGCTAATATTTTAGTATTACTAATATGATTCAGTGGTTTATAATTAATATTATCTAATTCTATCAATTCAATATAATAGTATATTATTAGACTTAAGATTAAACATTGTAAATTGCATCATGTGAGAGATTTATTGCAACCAATAAGAGACGAAAAGTAAATTATTTTTAAATATTTTGTGTTGTTTTGAATGATTCATTTGGAAAATCCTAACCGAGTCTTTATTTATAACGTACAAATAATAAATACCAGCGAAAAATTCAACTCGAAGTTATACTTTGTAATATAATTATGTTACACGATTTCAATATTAATTAATAAAATTACACATTTATTTAATATGTAAAACATTAATGATATTAATTATTTAATTTGCTTTTTATTTATTGATATTTTTCTCGCGGCATATTAATTAAACTAAATGTTAAAAATAATGATTTCAAATTAAACGCTATAACATATATTAATAAAGAACGAATGAACTTAACGATTTAACTTGTCCTAATAAGTTTCAAATTCAACAATTTAATTGTTTTATTTAATTTAAAAGCAAAATATATCTTTCAACGTATTTGACTAAACAGTTAAATGGATAATAATATTGAGTGGTCCAAACTCAAACAATTCACATGATATCCGCATTAACATATCCATTAGCAGTAATAAGCGTAACACTTTCAATTGACTATTATCAATTGTCAGCGTTTATTTCTTGACGAAGTCTGTCAATTGATATTTCTTCATAAGACCTACTCATGTTGAGATTAACTATGACATTATGTTCATTGGAATGAGCATTATCATTCTATTATAGGCTAGCAGATGAGTCTGGACATGACGTCACGTCGCTTACAATTTAATGGAATATTAATTTTATAATGAGACGGGCCATTGTGACTTGTAGAAAATTTGCTTCGTCCAATTGCTCAGAGTTTTTTAAGTTACAAAAATATTAGTTGAAATTTGCACGTTTTGTTAGTATCAAACTAGTTGTTATATTAACACAGCCACTACATGTCAATACTATACCACGGGCGTTTATGATTAATTTCAGACTGTATATTGATGTGATTAATGGTATGAGTTCTGAATCGTTTAAATAAACATGAGTCATTCAGAACAAGTATCTTCAATATTGTGGTGAACGATGCTAAATGATTTACCAATCTTTTAAATATGTTATCATAACTTTTAAACTCGGTATAGTACAAGAATTGTTTTAGAAAAAGTATTTACATTATAAATTCATGCCATTTCCTATCTGTGATAAATTTATTTTTCAATGTGTTACTTTTATTTATTTCATATTTTACGTTCTATAATACAGTTAATTATTCTTATGCGAGTTTCTAATAAATATTTTACTTTATTTCTTAAAAAAATTCAAATTATTCTGCTGCCTTTAAAATTATCGTATACAGCTTTTTAATATTTAGAGAAATTAAATTTTTTATTTTCTCGTAACTCATATTTTGGGTAACACCAAAAAAAATTTAAATTGCTACCCTTAGCTATTGCGCATGTAACCCATCTCATAAGTCGAACCTAATTATTATTTAGAAGTATTATCAAATTACTATTTATTATACAACGATATTATGCAACAAAATTCAAGTAATCAATAAAAGTACCAATATGCTCAGTTATTCTTTAACAAGATCCAAATTACAATTAAAATTTAGTATATAATCACACACATTTACTAAATAACTGTTAATTAATCTAATTTTCCTACATAATAACATAATGTATTTATAATTTGTACAAACCATCCTTCAGAAATTAATTATAAAATAAAGTCAAGTTAAAATCAATCATAAAAAATTCTTTCTAAAAATAGTTAGAATTTCTTGAAAACACATCATATCTATTTACAGACATTATACATATTCTTTGTTTCCTAGAAATAGGAAAAATATTTCCAAAAAGTTTTAATTTTTAAAATCTATAAACTTCAACATTTTTTAATTAAAACTACAATAACTTGTTTCGATAAATATATCAAAATGACACTCTTTTAGGAACACCTTAAATATGAAACAGCACCGCTCTCAAATTTCTTGTTCACGAGCATAGTTTTTGTTAGGATACGGTTTCAAGTCTACACATTGCAATATGTTCTCTACATTTTATGATACTTAAATAGAAAAAACAAATAACACAATAATAACAAATTGTATTTTAATGATTATAAAGTTATATTTTGTAAATGTTTGTGTTAAATAATTAATAGTCGATTATTATATCAGCTAGGTGGATCCTAAAAACTTGTACAAGTTATTACAAGTCAAAAAATATATGTATTCATCTGTATATAAACAGTCCCCGAAGTTCAACAAAAAATGTTATTTTTGTGTAATAAATCATCGTGTATTTATAAAAATATAATACAATTTTAATGTTGTTAAATATAAATTCTTTTGAAGAAAAGGCTTTGCAAAATATTAATGTTTATCCAGAAAATCGATTAAAGAAAGTTTTAGGAGTCACCCCCTTTCTGAAAATAATTTTATCCGAATAATCGAATTTTCTTTAAGCATAATCGCATTAAAGCGTTTTATGATAGTGATTTTAATAATATGTAAGAGGAAGCATAGGATAGTTCGGGCATATTACGAGGAGAGATAAATCAGAAGCTGTAAGAACAGTTATGGAAATGATCGTTAAAGGAAGAATAGGAAGACCAAAAAATAGGTAGTTGTATGTGGGGACGTTACGAGAACTACTGGTGTGTGTTTAGATGATGTGGTATATCGTGTTAAGTGGAGATTTAAGATATGGGTGGTCGACCCCAAGTAGTTGGTATAAAGGCTAGGGAGAAAAAGAAGAAGAAAAGGTACTCGATTGTACACTTATGTGCAGTAATATAGCTGTAAATATCAGTTGGCGACAGTGGTGAGCTGGTGACAGTGGAATAAAACAGTTAACTACTAAGTTAAAACGGGGCTCGAGCAAATAATTATCTTAATGGGCTTTGTTAATGTCCTTGGCATTACTAAGGGAAATCGAATCGCCCCCGCCAAATGCGTTTCTTTTGTGTGCACCTCACGACATCTTGGCCTGCCGTTGGTGCACTATAGTTGTATTCCCGTCGAGCTGCAAAAATTAAAAGGATTAAAAAACTTAAGATCGTCACGACTTTGACCCATATTTCATAATGCATTACTTATTTTACCCGGTGACTGTTTTAACGCTGGTGTTCCTGTGGGTAAATAATATATTCGGACACTATTACAATAGCACGAACGACACCGACAATTGTGTTCACCCTCTCCAGGTCAGTGCACGATCTTTGGCACACAGTTTTCAGTCCACAACATAATGCAAAAAACCGTTAACACTGTTATACACTACTACGTTACTACACAAGTACATTATTAAGAGTATTAGTGGTCAATAAGTAAGTGATCCGGTAATGGATTTTACGGATTCGGCTTATTGGTTTGGCAAATAACTTCCATTATAATTACAATTTATTATTTATTCATAGTTGTAAAAGGCTTTTACCTAGCGATATTTCTCATGTGTGAATACACTCGCCATCACAAACGTAAAGATGAACAGTTATTTACCATGGAATAAGGCCAAGGTCGATGGATAACAAAGGAAGAAAATATTAAAACACAATCGAGCAATAAAAAAAAAAAGGAAGAATCTACATCCGTGTAGTAAATGACTGCTATTGTATTTTTCACCTAAGAAAATTAACACGAACATTTCAAATCTTTCATGCAAAACATCTCATATCTTGATATTTACAAAAAATTTTTACGGCATGATTTAAATTTATTGTTCTTGTTAAATTTTCTTCCACATTGACATACTGACAGAATGGAAAAGAAATAAAACCCAAACCCCATCCATTGAAATAATATCATGATATTAGAGGGTGCAGTTCACGACAATTCTATGTTTTCAAATTTATTATTGATTACAAAAGCAATAAAATAGCAATATTTAAGCAAAGAATTATTTAAATATGTAAGACACATATTAGCCCTATAGTTAAGGCAAAAAGAAATTCGAATACAAAACACCACATTTTTACTTTGTTTCTTCAATGTAATATAACTAATGTTACTAAAAGTATTTAAAACAAATACTAATTAAATTCTTGTAATGTGTATACATTATAATAGAATAAAATTATAATATCAATAATCATAATAAAACAATAATATTTTGAAACATAATTAGTTGGTCTTTAAATTGTTAATAATGTTTATTATATAAACAATAATTTTAATAAAATATTTAGTTAAGATAGTAAATTACTTTTGACTAAGATTAAAACAAAATAGGTCCTAAATTAATATTAATGATTTTTAACATTTTGGTATTTTTTACTGATATTTTGGCAGTACAATATTTTAAGTTTTTGGTTATATATTTTGCATTTTTCTTCAGTTTTTTTAATTATTGTTACTATCTGGTTATTCATTTTAAATTATTGGTTTATCTTTAGATCATGAAATTAATTTGGGTTTATATTCTTGTATTTTATTTTAAATTATCTTCATTTAATATCTGAACAAACATTTTTTTTTTGACTGGTAAATTATTTTTTAATTCGTTCACATCTGAAGCATTTGTAATAATCATAGTTTTAATTTTAATTTTTTATTGTAATAGCTTCACATATAAATGTAAAAAATTAAAATTAAAATATTAGTTATACTAAACTTTATAATTATTTTATGGGACATAATGAATTTTATACATTCATTCTGCCTCAAATGACTTTTTTAAAACTAATTATTTAAATCTATGTGATTAAAATTTCAAAAAGAATTATCTTTTTTATATCATTAAATTTACCTTAAACTAGGAAACATTTCTATTAAAATCAAATTTCTTAATTGATAAAATTCGTAATTCTGGTAAAAAAAATTATTAAATATATTTAACACATTTTGATTTTATAGTTACATTAGAATAATCAAAAATACTTTATATTAATACGAACACATAAATCGATTTTACTGTATATATTGTGGTAAAAATGTACAGTTATTAAAGTTTCAAAGACTTAAAAGTTATAAAAAAGTCTTGTACCTTTGATTTACTTTCGAATAATTAAAAATGCATTTAATTCGGTCGATACTTGTTGTTATGCAAATTTATTTTTGTTATAGTATTGTCATTGAAGATTCAATTAATAAGGAAGGAGAAACAAAGCTGAATGAAAACCAGAAAATTGAAGGGAAATACTAAAATACTCTGGACGGGCAGAAATAACGAAACTGCTTATTTAATGGCAACAAAACAATAAACATAAATTTGTATAACAACAAGTATCAACCGAATTAAATGCATTTTTAATTATTCGAAAGTAAATCGAAGGTACAAAACTTTTTTATAAGTTTTTGAAACTGTAATGTCTGTACATTTTTACTGCAATATATATAATAAAATCAATTTATGTTTTCGTATTAATATAACACACATAGAAAAAAATTGTAATTTTTTTTTTTATTTATTATGAATATTTACAATCTATACTACAAATTGGTACAATAAGTAAATTTGATGTTTAAAAAAAAATGATTTTAAGAATGACATGAATTATAATGAAAAGGAGATGACTCATTAGTCACACCTCTAGCATGTTCTTTATTTATTTTAGTTACGAATAGTAGTTAGTCATTAGTTATTTAGAAGATCTCTATTCCATAGTCGTTTTAATCTGCGAGGAGGATTTGAGGGTAGAGTGTTTGTTGACATTTTATTAATTAATGGGTTTCTATGTGTTAATAAATTTTGATGAAATCGTTTGTAGTACACTACTGCAAGTTAGTTTACATCTGTATATCCAATACAGATTAGTTTGATGTATTAAAAATTGTTTTTGAATTTTCGGTACTTGGATCACTTGACACTGCCACAGATCTAATTTTTTTTGCAAAGTTTTAAGAAACATTTTCAAAAGTCAAGTTGACTGGGAGAATGAATTATATTATTAAAAAAAAATATTGATTAAAAAGATACTTAAGGTAATCATTAAAAAACTTCTAAATTAATCAATACATTTTTCAAAAAGTTATAGCAATAGAAAATTTAAAATTTATAAGAATAAATTGGAAAGTTTTATATAAAAATAGATACAATATACAATTTTTTTCAAAATATACATAGCTATAATTTAAGATATATTTAAAGATATTAGGTTTTCCAAAACATTTTCAAAAGTTAACGTTTTATTCAAAAATTGTTATCTTTGCTATATGGACAGTTGCAAGGTCCGATTTTCAAAAAATATTCTAAGCGAAAGTGATATAGATAAGGTAATCAAAACAATTTTTTGTCTTGATTCATTAATTTTCAAAATGTTATTGCAGTTTCAAATAAAACACTATAAATGTTGAAATTAACCTATTTCAAAAATCGCCATTTTTGTAGGAAATTACCTCATTCAAAGGAAAGAGTGAATTTTTCAATTTTCAGGGAAATATCTTCAACTATATATAATTATAATCATCCACTTTAGACATACTGTTGGAAGAAAGCAGATCAGTAGAAACTAAATAGAAGTGGCACAAACAAAAAAAAACACGTCACTTTAAAATCTCATCTTCATATAAAAACTTAAAAACTTATAATTAAAAATTTTATCAAGAATTGAGGCATGTCAAAGTCAAGAGATCAATAACTTATATTTTTTTTTCGAGAAATTAATAAAAACGTTTCCATTTTTCCATTGGAGCCATTTGTAGCTCTATCTATGAGCATTTGTTTTTACAATTTATAAATAGCTATTGAATTTGAAATTTTTTCGCAATATTGAATAAACTTATAAACTTTAAATGGTTAATTTAAAAGTTAATAATTTTTTTAGTTGTTCATAATAACTTAAAGTCATTTTAGTGATATATTTGTAAAAAGTGAATATTTTGATATAATGTTCAATATCATGTTTTATGTTTGTTTTGTGTTATAACAACATTTTTCGTTTTCTTACTTAATTATTTGTTATACTTTTTTTTTAATTTTAAAAATTTAAGAAGAGAATATTTATTTTAAATCTAATGGTATTTATAAAGTTCCTAAGTTACATTATAAGACTATTAACCTTAATAACACAAGTTCAACGATATTTAAATATAATATTTTTATGATAAGTTAATAAATGATATTACAAAAATATTTATTTTAACTGAATAAAAGTATTATTTGTACTGCTTGTTAACATTATTGTTTACATTTTCTATTTTCCATTATTTTTTATTAAATTAATCCAGTTTAACAACAAAACTTGCATAGCTATAATAAATATAGATAGAACTATGAATAAACTATAGAAAATATATTTATACAACAACTATATATATAAAATATAATAACTTCTATGATAATGAAGATATTTAATTTAGTTGATATCTGAATTTGATTTTATTAATTAGGTGTTGAAGACGAATGATCAGTGTTAAAGATCTTAAGTGTTATTAGTTTGCTTAACATTATTCTATTTAATGTACTGTTATTTAATATCAAAAAAAAAAAAAAATTATGTATAAAACATAACATTTTTAACGGTAAAAAAAAAACAATTAAAAAAATATAAATATTTCTTTGGTTTTATAAAAAAAAAAACCATTTTTTTCGCAATCCTGCATCAAATATACGACAATACATTCATATGTCTTCGATAAGTATACACTAATAACATTACAGATCTATTTGTTTTCTATTCTTCATCAGAGGTCGCTTTATTATTCCCGTTATGGACTTAAAACTTTTCTCCGGTTTACCGCCCACAGCCGCAACTCCGTTTACTATGAACGTGTAAACGTACAGTTTAAAGAGAGACAATAGCATTGGACAAGTTGCGCAAACTGCAGTGCTGCATACTCATGTTGTTGGTCATACCTAATCACATAACAAATCTGCCCATTGTTCTGAAGTGTATGTTATAATGATATAAGGTCAGATTAGATCTGAGCTGGCGTAAATTCACTGCAAAACCTTTTTTATTTAGTCAACAAATATTAGAGTTAAGGAAAGGAGCACATTATATCGTAGAATATAGAAGGCATTGTTTACATGAAAAAATAAAAAAAGGACTAATAGGTCACCGCTGTTGATGCCGATTCGCTGCGAAACATATGAATACTAAATTATTCATAGAAAAAATAATGATTTTGCTTACGTAAAACTTACCACTTGGACAACAAGTTCTTAGGTGTGACTCAAGAGCAGAATTTGAATCGCAGCGCAAGTCATTATAACTACGCACACGTTTTTGTTAAAAAAATTAATTGCATACGAAAATAATTAAAATAAAAATAACTAAACGTGCTCAAGTAGTAAACGGGGATGTTTAACTACTCTTGAAGTTCGAGTACGTTCTTTTAATTTATGATTAATAATGTCCGTATCTCGTACATTATTATTCCAACTAAACAATTTGCATAATTATTTATGTTTCCTCGTTCATAAATTTATTATTGAAAAAATAAGTTCAGTGATTTACTTTCCACGATTGCACAACAAATTAAAATATATGAATATTTTGCATCCTAAACTACAAATTAAACATTTTTTTTTATATAATTACTCGGTGCTTATATATATATATATGATTTCGAGCTGTAGGAATTTCGTTTACGCATATACGTATGAAATTAATATCGGAATGACACAACAAAACTACATCAACACGTGGGTGGCACAAATAAAACAAACAAGAAAACACCATAAATGTGTCTACTGGATAATTTATATTCCACTAATTTGTTACCGGCACGCTCTTCGTGCTTCAACTGATAAGTTTCTGTTGCTCCTTCGTTGATGTGCAGCAAGTCATAGTAAGAAACATTAAGTCATACGGTGAAGAACATCTATGCACGTTCATGCCCCGGGAGGCCGCAAGTTTCGTTATACTCGGTGGTTGCGTAGTTGTTGTTTTTGTACAGCTGTTAACGGCTGCAAGTCGAGTGTCCTGCGTATGTTCTTCCATGGAGACTTTTCAACGCACCTATAGTTTCGTCCATAACTCTGTAAACTGATAATAGCACACGCAGACACGAGTAATTTGTAGCAATTAACATAACTGCTGCACGACCAAGAAATCGTAATTGAAGGTCGATGATACGAGCGCACTGATGCAACGAAATTTACATAACAATGATAACACCAATATGCATTGCAATTGAAAATTCGAAATTAATAATATTAGTCCAATATTAAAATATTGTGCGTAGATTAATTTTGCTATTTTCTTTCTAGTACTTACTGACTAACCATTATTTTCAGTATTATTTAATATTAATATTTTTATTTTTTACGAATAATAATTGAAATTAGTGAAATGCATTTAAAATATATTTTTTATTTTATTATTTAAGCTTTTTTGTTTCATTTGTAAATTGTTTTTTTTTTGCATAGATAATTTAAATAGTAATTTTACCTTACCCATTTTCATTGTTTATTCAAATGAAAAATTTCTAGGATGATTTTTGTTCAATACTTTAATTGCTTATAAATTTGATCACATAGAACTCCAGACTTAATTCTTTTAAAAACTGACTAAATTTTTAAATAGCCTTTTCATTTACGCGCAACTTACTCATAAGTGTTAATGATATTGAAGTTTCTGTAAATTTATACAATTTAAAAATATTAATGCCTAATTTTTAAATGTATTGTATACCAACACTACATAATATATTTATCAGTTAAACTTTTTAACGCAAATGTTATTTGATAACAATTCTTAAATTTATACTATTTTTCAATTTAAAGACTATATTGAAAAAAGTTGATATTTTTTTGAAACGAATATAACAAAAGAAAAACTTTAGCCATTTTCAGAAGTAATAAATACTTAGGTATTCACAAAATATTATAATTATAGCTACAAACATTTTACATAATTTTAAATATTTGATTTAGATCTCTTAATATAAAAACAATTTATGTAAAATATAGGAAATTCGTGTACAATTAAAGAGCTTATCAACCTTATCATTTCTTTGTTTTTATATTAATAATATTTAAATGTCAAAAATAAAGACTCCAATGAAATAATACACACAATCGCTTAATAATATCCTTTTAATTTATGGTATTAGTTTTGAATACATGAAATAAATATTTGAAAGTTTATTTTATACATAAAATAATTTTATTGAGTTTTAAAAATCAAATTATTTTAGTTGATAAAAAACAAACCAGTGTGAGTTGAAAAAAATAAAAACTAATAATAAAATGAAAAAATACTCTAAGTTAATATTATTTATGATTATGTCACACTCAACATCTTATATTAATTAAGATCAGAAGCTCAGCCTGAAAGGAAAATGTTCGTTGGCTTTTATAAATTTTATTTCTTCTCAATTTTTTTTTGTTTTCAGTAAATGTTTGTTTTTTGATACGTGAAAAAATTTGTATTTAAAATATGTTTTAAAATCTATCATTCTGATAGTCACGATTAAATATTTCCAGTGATATCAATTAAGTATAATCAAACAGTTTTAAGATAGTAACTTATATATTTTTAAAATTTATTTCAACAGCATATAGTACACGTGAAGTTGTAATAGATATACTATGTTCTCGAGTATAACGACAAATACTTTTTTCAAAACATCGTTCTTTTGTTTAATTAAAGGAAGAGGTGTGTTCATGAACAATACGATGGGCTAATTGAATCCCACGTAACAATTCTAATTACAAAAATAGAAACACAAACGTACACATACAACAGTTAGGTACCTTTGTTTACAGCGTACGACACGTTGTAACTACCTACTTGTGTGTTACTTTAAAATGCAGTCATAGTTATTGGAATAAAATAATAATAAAAATCAAAGTGTAGGCGCGCTCATAATCTCACAGGAATTTCTTTTGATAGCGACTTGTAGCATGTTCGACCTCATCGTCAGTTATCAATCTGTGCGGTGTCTGACTACAGACAGTGAATGTGTTGACGGATCACGATTTAATTAAAAATCCGTCACGTGAAAACGACCTTGCGCACGCCTTTTTGCTCTATATTTTGTTTTTTTCCACGTACATTAAATATTAGCAAATCGAGAAAATCATTTTTCGAGTGGCTAATTGTAATCTTCCGAATAGTAGTTTTGTGGCGCCAAATAGTTATGAAATCGCGGTCGCGCATTCCTCGACAGAAAGACTACAAATAAACTAATAATTCGGTTTCGATTAACATACCGACCAATAATCCTTTAACGCGGAACACTAGAAATATGTTTTTTACAACATAGAAGTTATGGAAATCTGTCTAACGAGTTCTTAGATTCTAGTTATATAGATAGTATTGCAGTGATGCATAATTAAAATACACTATTTACTGATATTTGTTGTTCAAGATTCTAGAAAATCTTTACTTATTATACATTGCAAATCGTCATGTTTGATTTTAAGTATCACTGCGTATTGCAAAATTCTGTAGTACAATAATTATGTACTTTCAATAGAAACTGAACTGCTTAGGTTGATTTGTTTGAATTTTTTTTTGTTATTACGAATTCACGGTGTAAAATATAGTTAAACACAGCAATCTATAAAAAAAAGTTATAATCCCTCTAAATAAATTGTAAAATTAATTTAAAAAGAAAAAATAATAACAATGAATCTCTCAATTATAATTAAATATTAGCGTCCGAGCATTTCAATTGGAAATATTTATTCATAGTTAAAACATTTATAAATAACAGTTAATTTCACTGAAGTTGTTCACTAAAAATGAACCGAATCATGAGCTCAGGATTTGTTAATGGTTAGATTATTGTTATAATAGATATACATTGTTCATTGTGATCAATGCATTCACTATTCAAATTTAAACATGTATAGCAGTGACTTGCTATTGTTTTAATGACGACACCGTGAAATAAATTGTATTTATTTGTGTTCCTGCATATGTAAGAATGCATATTATTGATGTAATTCAAATCAATTCAATTGTTTTTCGAAGCTTGTTAAAAATCTTGATTATATTAGTTGGTACTATTAGTCAGGCACATTATGATACGTATTTTATTTTTGGTATTCACATAATTTTATACACATATGAGCAACCTAAACTCATTAAATTTCGCCTTCCAAAATTGTTTATAAATGTATGTACTATTATTTAGCAGCTCATACAATTTCTATATTATTTTTTGGGAGGCTAGGACAAATTTTGAAGAGTTTAAACATCTCTAGTCCTTCCTGAATTTACACCTATGTTTAACACTAAAAATCATCCATGCAATTTTTATTATGTAAAACAAATAGTGTCTAATGAAAATGAACACATATTTCTTAAGAAGTTAAACAGTTGTCAATATTAGATGCAAAACTGATTTATGCACTCTAAAATTTAATAATTTTGACGTAGCTCACAATTATGCTATTTGATGATCTTGAAAAACAAAATAAAATACTCCAAAGTAGTTATTATTACCACACAAAACATTTGCAAATAGTATAAGTCTTTTTCGTGTTCTCTTTTGTTGTTTTTTTATTCATATTTTGACAATATTAGCTTTGACTTAATATGACAATTGGCCATTTAACCGTTGATATTGAAAAATGTGCGAATTTAAAAATCTACCAATATGATATCTTACACCTGAAATTAAGCACACGAGATGTTGAAAAAACTTGACACTTTAATTTTTTGTTAGCTGATAATATGGATTTTTTTTTTATATATTTACAAAAACTTGTTCACGCATAACACATTGTTAAACACGCGTGAGACTGTCCCGTACGTTGAATTAATTACTTAAAACTATCATGTTCAAAATTTGTGCCTTCTCCTCCGCCTTTCGTCCGGTGTAATTACACTGCTATGTACCCTAGTCGTCGCCCAAAACGGCCAACAAATACAGCGCATAGAGGTGTATAAACGCCTCGTTAAACGGTCGTGTGGGACTTTCACTTAGAGCCACACGTATCGTGCGCATTACATAAGGCGCGGGTTGTTATTTATATAAATTATCAAGGCATATTTTTTTTCGTCTTTAAACGATACATATAAACCGTCCAGCGTATCCACTCGAAGACTTATTATTATTGAACAGGGAAGAAACGGGTTAACGAGTTAAGTATTTTCCATGCCATGATTTATACGGACTCGGGTACAAAAAGAACGTGTTCGGCAAGCGTGAGGTCGATATCGAGATCTCATCTGTTATCATTACCCGAGTATAATATGTACACTGTCAGTCGTTACTTGTCGTTATTGCAATTGCTTCATCAACTTCCCTACAGCCACCATTAATTTATTATTACAGCATTAAAATATTACGATGGAGTACTTTTATTTATAGTAGCCTACTCTTTTCCCGCCATCCAATTGCCGGAACGTATTCCTAACCGTACGCTATTTATATACATTTTACTCTTTATTAGTATCTTTTTTTAACTTTTTGATTGGGATAATTAATTACAAACAACTGTTTGTAAACACATAGTCGGTTTTCTTTCATCTCAGCCGATTAATGTGAGAACCGATAAAAAGAAGGGAAATATACATAACTCTCTATAAGCCAGATGTGCGTGCATAGATTTTTATTGTATTTCGAAATTTCAAATTTTGTTTTTGATCACAAATATCTGGTCACTGAAATCACCAAGCTGCAATGCAGCAATTAACCTTAAAATAATAGTTGTATAAACTTAAGATTTACACTTTCAATAAATTCATTAAATCTTGAAAATTTCGAAAAATCTTATTTTGTGAATTTATAGCAATTATTTACAATCAACGTGCACAATTTACCCTTATTATTACTATAATATAACTTATACTATGCGTTAAATAAGTAAAGGGAGCACCCTCATATAAATGTAAAAATGTATTCTGCAGATTTTAGAAAAAAGGGAATATCTATTATAACTATTGAAGTATAATCACAGAGGGTGAAATATATAAGATCTATCCCTTGGGACAACTGCTAGATGTGACATCTGTGAGTATAATCACCCTTTGTTAGCTGATACAGTGGAAATCATATTCGCAATAGTAGTTTTATATAAAAGCATTAAGAACTCAAAAATTATACCCAAGCGTATTATTTTTATTAAGGTATTGAGATTTCTTTTTTAAGAATAGTAATTTATAAGGGTTGAGACTTTATGCATTTATAAAGTTTATTTTAGTCATCCCAAGTACGTCAATGATATATAGATATTCGTTTTTTTTTTATCTTAATATCTTTTATAACTAATATGCATAGATATTAGTTAGGATTTTAGTTTTGGGAGGTGACATGGGGATCACTCCTAGAATAAAAAGAGTTCCAGTGATACTGTATACCTATGATAGAATTGTATGGAATTAAGTGTCTCAGAAGTAGTCAAACACAAATTTAATAAATGCATAGAGTCTCGAAGCATAGTNCTATGCATATTAGTTAGGATTTTAGTTTTGGGAGGTGACATGGGGATCACTCCTAGAATAAAAAGAGTTCCAGTGATACTGTATAACTATGATAGAATTGTATGGAATTAAGTGTCTCAGAAGTAGTCAAACACAAATTTAATAAATGCATAGAGTCTCGAAGCATAGTAATAATATAAGTATTGAAATGGATCTTAGTACGTTGAGATAAATTATTTATAAAATGAAATAAATTAAATGTGGATCGACTATTTGGCAAAATTCAAACGTGTTAAATCTAATGAATTTTTAAAATTTTAAAAGTTTGTCTCAGAATAATTCGTTTACAATGTATACAAATCACACAAAGGTGGCATAATGAATTATATCTGGGGAAATTAACTCTTTAACTCTGTCTCAACAATACATTGTTGATTGATAATTTTGAAAACCGATTTTATGAATTTTTGTGAGTACTTTTTCCTGTATTGCAATGTTATCCCTAAAATCACAAATCAACCCCACAAACCAGGTGTATAATAAACCGAAATAAAAATAAAACTGTACGTTAGAAATTTTACAAAAATATTGGGTTTTTATAGACGTACCATATAGAACCCAAAAACTAGACAGATGCTGTTGTATAGGGCACACGACCAACAGTTTTAGGCGTTGATCGTTATTGTAGGCTTAAAGGCAGATGCAAAATGGAAATACTATACCCTGGGGAAAATACAAGTGCTAGGGAGGTTATATGCTTGTGAATCAATGTTTCCGTACGTGTTTTGCCCTCAATAGCCTCTTTGTGTCCAAGTAAAGAAATTTAGAAATGTATAAACGAAATTTGGCTTTTCAATAGTTGTTTTCTAGATGATATAATTATTATTTATACTACAAAAAGTGATTATTGACCAACGTAAACACTAAAATTTCATTCGAGGACAAGTTTAATCGAATGCGGTAAAACGTAAATGTGATATATGTTATAAATTTCTCTAAGAGCTTATATTTATGCGAATGTTGTAGAACTGGTAATGCAGTTTATGGTTTAACATCAAGTGTGATTTGTTTTCTAATATTAAAAAAATTATACGATACATAGAAACTGCTTCAATAATATGAATCAAAATAGGCGATCGTATGTATATTATTTCAAATGACTTATTTATGATATATAAGTAACCTAGTTTACTAAAAATATGCATAATACATTTAATATGAAGTATGTTTAACAACTTTTAACCAATATTAAATTAAAATTAATAAATTGTATTACAATATTAAAATAAAAATTATAGTCTACAATATCAAAATTAGATAAAAATCGGTCGTCAAAGCCAAAAAATTTGCAATTTTTACAAATAATTACGTTATTATCAATTAAACATTTAATTTAACAAGCATATAATATTTGATTGAATTTTAAATTATAGAGATTGTAAAATTACATATATACAAATTATAAAATTTGTATAGATTTGCATCAAATGGTTTTTTGTGGTACTGCATATCATATCATCTATACTTGTCCCAACTATGCCGCGACTCCACGGTGCTAGTTTTTTTAACTTAAATTCAATCTAGATTATGGAATATAGATTTGTTAGTTTCGATGCGAAGCTGAGAAGATATTATTGCGATGTGTTTTTTTATGTTTCTGTCGCCACTTTTTCCTAGCTCTCATTGGACCAATTTTTTTTTTTTTAATTCGATATTACTAAAAATATTTTAATTTAAGAGTAAATGATAAACTATTAATTTTATATTCAAATATTAGTAGCTAATTCATAATAATACATCTGTTATATAATTTTAAAGATCAATAAATCCTTAATAGTTTGATGATTAAATGAGATAGTGACGTATCCAGGTGAGTTAAGTATAGTCTTCACTCAAAAAAAATTATTTATACTTGTAAAGTTAAAATTTTGCTAGACTAACTTCAATAATACATAACAATAATTTTATATTCAAAATACATTCCACTTACATTTTGTTATTCAATATTTAAATTATTTCAATATATTTTATTCATATTATCTTTAAACAGACATTTATTAAACTAACAACTTAATGGTATATTAACTTTTTTTTTGTTTGACTTGATATCTATACAATCAAAGTAGTGATATATTTTTTTCTGAACAAAGAACAATGGAACCTCCGGGGCAAATTTATTTCAATATCCTAAATATTTTGTAATTATTTTCAACGAATTTATACGTAGTCAATACAACATTCTCTTAACTATGTAAATTATTTTACTTTATTAACGTGATGAGGAAATAATAATCTTGTTATACTTCACGTGATTAAGAACTATGAATACATTCTAGTTATTAAATTTAGAATAATACAAAACCAAAACATTTTGGTAGGAATTAGGGGGAAAATTTAAATCCTTAAAATTAACATTTTTAAGATATATATTAAATTGGCAAATAATTCATATCGTTAAATCATTTAAACAAACTTTAGTTTTTTGTGGACCCATCTTCATAATTTTATAATTTATTAATTTGTAGTTATTAATATATTTTTAGAAATGTTTTTATTGACAAAATAAAATAAAGTAATTTGATCTTTCATTGTAATTTTTTACATCTTTAGGTTTTTCCTTACACAATATTTCGAATGTAGCTGCTGCTATCTGTTAGAAAGTAAACTTAATAAATAAAAAAAAGATTTTACCTTTTTAAAGCGTTAACTTATTTAAGGTTGACATTTTTTTTTAAGTATTATAGTCGTAATAAGCATATGTCTTATTAAACAAAATTCTTACTGATGACTTACCACCTCGACTGACTTCCTGATTATATTAGTACATTTCCGACTTTTGACATCTTGAGCCAGATATTTTATAACAGTAAATAATCGTTATTTAATCTGTTGAATGAAAATTCATGTTAGTTTATTAAAATGCAGCTAAATTCAGTACGTTTAGAAGGACCTATAATATAAACGTGTCGATAGCTACTTTTGGATCAGAATTTGGTAATCATTAATATTTTTATACCTGGACGTGTAGAGGAGTGCGGCTGATAAATATCTAATAATGTAGTCACAGTATGATTATTTATAACATTAAACATTTCTCAGAGTTTTTATTCTATGGATATTTTTGATCACAGTGTAAAAGTGGTAATGTGATTAAAAAAATCATTGTGGAAATAACGATGATTGCTACTTTCTACTAATTTTTTTTAGAAATCTAAATTCTCAGTATTTCTCTCAAACCCAATTGAAAACACAAAAAATAGAAATAAACAAAGGGTACCACGCAGCAGAATTGATATAATAGTAAAAATTATAATGAAAAATTACTATAAATTTAAAAAAGCATTACATAAAATAGGACCATAAGAATAATACACAATTACAATTCATCTATGACAATCTGATCACTATTTAGAAATAATATGATAGTATTAGAAGTATGATAGCACGAGATAAAATGATCTGAACACGAGGCCTTATCAGGCGATATGGTTTTATTACAAGTTTCTCGTAAAATGGAGAATTTTGAAGTAACAGCGCTATCTACTATTTTATGAATATTTTCCCCCTGCGTTTTAAACATTTTGTATTCTGAAAAAATGTTTGTCGTTAAAACTCAATGTTAGCCGAATGTTTCCCCTTCAACGAAAATTTTATAACAAAACCGGAAGCACTCGCTGTTCCAGCTGACCTTGTCGTGTCCAGTTAATTTTAATTTAGTTTATGAATAATAGTAATCGATAATAATTATAAAAACAGAATTTTATAAGATTTAAATTATTTATAAATAATGATAATATAATTTATACATTATTAACAGAGAATTTTAACGATATTTCTTGAATAACTGTGTGAAGTAGCAGTAAGTGCTATTTTTTAACAGTCATACCCATACCTCCTACCAATCTATATTTAAAAATCACCATAACTTACAAAAAACTGGCCCATAAGTCGTTTTCTTAATTAGATCATTTACACTATTATAAACTAGCTACTTAAAAATATACATAACCACATAAACAAATTAAATTGGCACCCCTATCAATTATAAACGATGATGTTAAAAGTAATAACTACTAAATTAATATATTCAATTAAAAATATAACAAAAAATTTATTACAGTATTATAAAAAAACCCTCACAGGGGGGTCGCAGCACAGTGGTGACGTGGCATAGTTGGATCAAGTATAATGATATCTGACAGTGATTAAAATCACTATCAAAAAAAAAACGCTTCGATGCAAATCTTTAGATAGTGTTTAATTTTAAAAAATTAGTGGATTATTCCAAAAGCTACATAATCTGCTAGTTCCTTATTAGTATCCTGATTAAGATAAAGTATGTCGAATGAAAAAAGGATTATTAAAAAATAGTATTTCTCATAGAAAAATTGTAATGATCCATACGCTTTTCAATAAGTTATAGCATTATAACGTTAAAAATGTAAAAAATAAAATCGAGAATTTTCACACAATAATAGCATTTGGTAGCTATTTTCACCGTGAAGACAAAATAAAGTACGACATTTTTTTTTTGCATAATAAAGTAAATTGTATTAGCTTTAATTTAAGATATATATAAAAGTGTCAAATTTTCCGGAACACTTTCAAAGTTTAAGTTGAAAAAGTAAATTTTTTGTGAAAAACTTGTCATTTTGAATCCCCCCCTGTGGGCAGGTAAAAAGTCAGATTTATAAAAAAAAATATACTAAATAAAAGGTAAAGACATCATGCATCTATAAAAAAATGTATATAGATTTGGCCATTTTTAGAAATTTAATGCAGTTTTAAGTAAAAAAAAAATAAAAAATGTCAAAAATTAGCGATTTTTACATTTGTAATTTTTTGGAGGATTTCCCTCATTTACAGGGTACGAGAGAAACGTTTTCAATTTTTGAAGATAATGTCATACTAGATGCGATTTGATATCTTTTGATGTTATGTTCATCAAAATCAATCCAGCGAGAGCTGAGATTGAGCATTCACAGATACAAAAAAATGTAGTCATAGAACACTATATATTTTAGCTTCGATGCGAAGCGAGAAGGTATTGGTTTTACTATGATGTGTTTTTTTTTTGTGTTTGTTACCACTTTTTCTCAGCTCTCACCGAACGGATTTCTTTCAACGATACGTCAAAAGATCACAAATCGTATCTAGTCGAAGACATTACCCTTAAAAATTGAAAAAAATTCCCCCGTTCCCCGTAAATGGGGGAAACCTCATAAAAAAATTACAAATTTAAAAATCGCTAATTTTTGAAATTTTCGAAATTTTTTTTACTAAAATGTGCCGTAACTTTTTCAAAAATATAGTTTTTTTTTTTAAAAATGCTTGATGTCTTTACCTATTATTTGGTATATTTTTTTTTTATATGTGACCCTTTACTTGCCCACAGGGGGGGGATTTAAAATGACAACTTTTTCACAAAAAATTAACTTTTTCAACTTAACTTTTGAAAGTGTTCCGGAAGGTCTGACACTTTTATATATATCTTAAATTAAACCTAATGTAATGTACTTTATTATGAAAAAAAAAAATTTGACCTCTGGACTTGTCTCCACGGCGAAAATGGCTACCAAATGCTATTTTCGTGTGAAAATTCTCGATTTTATTATTTAAATTATATTTAACTTTATAATGCTATAACTTATTGAAAAGTTTATGGATCCACACAATTTTTTTATGAGAAATAATATTTTTTAATAAACCCTTTTTCATTTGACATACTTTATCTTAATCGAGATATTAATAAGGAACCAGCAGATCAAGTAGCTTTTGGAATAAAACACCAATTTTTTTAAAATTAAACACTATCTAAAGATTTGCATCGAAGCGTTTATTTTTGATAGTGATTTTAATCACTGTCAGATATCATTATACTTGATCCAACTATGCCACGTCACCACTGTGCCGCGACCCCCCTGTGCTGGGGTTTCTTTTAATTAAATTTACAGAATCTAAAAATTAATAAAAATACCCCCTTAATTACTAACTCCTCCTAACTCTCTCTTTTAGTATACCCCTTAATTATTAACTCCCCCTAACTTTCTCATTTACTACACCTCCTAATTATTAACTCCCCCTAACTTTCTCATTTACCACACCCCTTAATTATTAACTCCCCCTACTTTCTCTTTTACTACACCCCTTAATTACCAATTCCCTAACTTTTAGTATAAACCCTAATTCCTCTTTGTTATTCACACATAATTATTAATTACCCTTAGATACTATTTTTCTATCCCTTTATTACCAATTATTATTATTCTGCTCCCTAAATACATATTACTACTAATTTATTACACCCTTAATACTAAGTACTATTGGTTTATACTAATTACCATTATTCTGCAAAGAAATTATAATAAACAAAAATATAGTTTTCTTTTTCAACTTTTCACGCTCTCTTTAAATCTCTAATTAGACTTTTTCTATCACTTCTAAGTTTTGATAGAATTACTTATTATTAAAATAAGTATTGACATAAAAAAAAATTGTTTTAAATTAATACTGATTTTAATTATTAATATGTTAAAAGTATGAAAAATGACATATTTAACCTATTTTGTTAATCCTTTATGGTTGATTTTTCCGAAAGTTTATAATAAAAAAAACAATAGATGATTTTTTCAGACAGTCATTGAGTATGACTGATGGTAATGAACAGATAAATATAAAAAAAACCCACCACAGTGAGGTCGTGGCACAGTGGGGATGTGGCATAGTTGGGTCCAGTATAGATTTAATCTGACAGTGATTAAAATCACTATCATAAGAAATGCTTCGATGCAAATCTGTAGATGGTGTTTAATTCTAAAAAATTGGTGGATAATTACAAAAGCAATAACAACTTCTACTTCCTTATATATATCCAGATTATTAATTCTTTTTTAATTATATATTATATATTTTTTATAATTAATTGTTTTCAAGTTATTATTGATTTTTAATATGTTAAAAGTAATAATTTTTAACCTACTTTTTTTTGTCCTTTAAAGTGAAAGTTTATATTAAAAAAAATAAATAAATAAATTTATTACCATAACTTTTAGCTCAATTCGCAAGTCCGAAATTTTTTTTTCCATAATAAAGTACATTACATTAGCTTTAATTTAATATATATATAAAAGTGTGAGACCTTCCGGAACATTTTCAAAAGTTAAGTTGAAAAAGTTAATTATTTGTGAAAAAGTTGTCATTTTAAATCCCCCCCTGTGGGCAGGTTAAGGGTCAGATATAAAAAAAAATATACCAAATGAAAGGTAATGATATCATGCATCTATATAAAAAAAAAATTATATTGATTTGGTAATTTTTAAAATAGTTATAGCAATTTTAAGTAAAAAAAATTGAAAAAATTTCGAAAATTAGCGATTTTTAAATTTGTAATTTTTTTGGAGGTTTCCCTCATTTACGGGGAACGAGGGAATTTTTTTCAATTTTTGAGGGTAATGTCTTCGACTAGATACGATTTGTGATCTTTTGACGTATCATTGAAAGATATCGGTTTGGTGAAAGCTGAGAAAAAGTTGTAACAGACACAGAAAAAAACACATCATAGTAAAACCAATACCTACTCAGCATTGCATGGAAGCCAATAAAATAATGATATGAACATAAGCTGATTTAATTTTTCAACTTTTAAGGTATTAAGAAAAAATAATTTATACCTAAATACTAATAACAAATAAGTTATAAATAATTTTGAAAATAAATACAAAATAATAAACAATGTAAAATTTATTTTATTTAAAATTAAAAACAATTCCTGCCTTTTTTTAGTCATATTTTCATTACTATTATTTAGAACACGCAAATAACAAATTAACAAAAACAAATAAATTACTTATTATAACTACTAAATTATAAAAAAAAAAAAACAGATTAAAGATAAGATTTATCAAAAAATTTTTCATAGAGTATTACTCTATCGAATTTTGTAATTAACTAGATTCTAATCAATGCATATTTCAATAAGTATCAATGATACTTGGTAGTTTGTTATCATTTGTTGGACCATAGTTAAAAAAAATTTATCTATAACTACGTTTGGAGTAACTGCTATTCCATTTATTATTACGTCCAGATTGTTATCTTTTTCAAATAACGTTTTCTATGAATATAAAAATGAAAATACAGCCATAATAATAACTGTATTACTCAATAGTAATCACAAATTAATAATAATTTCAATGTATATAAGGCCTAGTACGTTATTGATAATTCGTAAAAATAATTGAATTTTAAATTTGGGGGAGCCGGCCCTGGGTCACATTAAATCTAAGGGGGGCCAGGCCCACCTTTGTCTACGTGCCCGTTCCCCGTAAATGTAATTAATTAATTAAAATAATTTATTTTTCCAAAACTCATTAATAGTATTTTAATAAATTAATAGTATTAAAAGTAAAACAATTTTGTTGAGTCGATAACAAATTTAGAATAAGTACAAAATTGAGTTACGAGTATTTTAATAATAATTAAAGTTTTTATTACAATCATTTCAAAATAAAAATAAAATATTTAACCTTTTTATTTACTTATTAGAGACAATATAATAAAAAGTACTTTAAACAAAATCTAAAACTGCAAAAATTATTTTTAAAAATAGTAATTTAAAATATTGGTTAGATCAAAAGTTCATATAGAAATTTGTATACATTATAATTCCTCTTATACATAACAGAATAATCATATTTTCAAAAAAGTACATAAAAATATGAAATTTAGTCTCAATGCATGAAATTTAATTTTAAAAAAATGTAATAGTGTATGAAAAAAAAAATAGACTATTCTTGCTTCTTGGTTTGAAAAAAAATTTGTCATAGTAACCGTTTGTACATTTATTAATAAAGACGATTGACCCTTTAAAATCAGTTTTCAACATAATTAGAATCCAGAACTAGAAAAGTAATCGAATCGGATAATAATTCTTAGTATTGTAAAGTAATAATCAAAAATTATTGATCAAAAATGGCCAAATTTATAACACGTATAATTAGAAGTATCAAGAAGAAATTTGGAATAAAAAAAAATATTAAGGGTAATTTTTAGTACTTTCAAACGGTTATTAATATGATTTTTTCTATTTATGATAAATTTATTTTTAGTTAACTTAATTCTTATTAACATTATATTTTATTCAGTGACATTAGTAGACTGTGAATCACAGACTACTATGTTGACAGAAGATGTGATGGTTCAAGGAGAGTGTTTACCATAATCACATAACTTAGTTTCTCAAGTTAAGAGTATTAAAGACGCTATTATTCAGACCTCGATATTATATTCTGAAAAATTTATTCAGACTAACTTAAATACTGTGATTAATATGTCTGAAACACAAACAGACAAATATATTTGATAAATTGCGGAACACAAACTGTTGTATTGTCAGAAGATATAATTTCAAAAATACAATCGATGACATATATATCAAATTCATCAACCAAAAGTTATACGAACAGCACTGCTTCACAGTGTTGTATCTTGTCTATTCCAAATGATCCTCATTTAGACACTTTAAAAGAATTGTCTTCAGAAGGTATGTTTAAATTAAACTCGAGACACAATTAATTATGTGTAGCAATTTTTTTAGATTACGATTTCGTTGAAGAACGAAGTAATCTAAAAAAATCGTATCTCTTTCAAGAAGAGAATGATACGCATGATTTGAAAGAAAACATAATCGGAGAAATTAAGTCTGAACAAGATAAACAAATAACACTAGTAGAAGAATTTGGAGATTATGATTTGCAGTTTTGTTCTTCTATGCCTATAGAATCATCTTTAGAAGGTATGTTTACTTTAAAAATAAGACAAACATTGAACACTTTTTGAATTAATTATCTTTTCTCAGTTTTAAAATAGAATTTACTTGTTTGCAGTGGCGGGACAGTGAGAGGGTTCTAGGGGTGAACGTTTCCTCCATTATTATTTTTGCCTTCTAAATAAGAAGAAAAAAGATGTTTGGGTGATTAAATCGGTCAAAAAATTGATTAAAATAATTTTTACACCTTTTTTTATGAAAAATTCGCACATACTAGTTTAGATTTATTTTTTAAATTTATTAATTCAATAAGTTATTCAAAACTAGTTGACTTAAAATAAGTCAAAACTTATTGTTATAACTAACAATAAGTTATAAAAAAAATGTACATATAATAAGAAAAAAAAATGTTTAACATGAAGTTGTAAATTAAATATGTAAAATTATGTGTAGAAAGATAATAACAATCACTAAATTAATCGAAAAATAAGAATAATAGTGATAATTTTTTTTCATCTCTCTCTTATAGCTCAAAATTTTACTGAATTTTTTAATCATGAATAATTTTTTCGTACATCTCTTGTGGTATCCTATAACAATGTCAATTTTTTTTTTCAAATAGCAATACACATATATAATTTGATCATTTTAATGCTATTATTAAGAAAATTACTAGTAAACAACAACTATTTTAGAAGTTATTAACAATTTTAAGTAATAACTAGAGGTGAAGAATTGGGACTTCATTTTATATAAAATTTCTTTAAAACATGTATTAGAAATTAAATAGAAAACTTTTTTTTTATAATTTATGTTTTAGTTGATATATCATCAACTTTAGATTGGTCAAAATCTGTTTTGGAAGATACAAAGTTAATCTCGGTAATTAGAAAACATATATTTTTCTATTTAACTAATAATAAATACTTTAATTTTGATTACACACTCTTATTAACTGCTAACACAAGCATAGATTTTCAGAGAAGACGATTGAAATAAACAGTATAACCATAAATAATGTATATCAACACTGTTTTTTTGGTTTATAGCAAGATGGTATTATAAATGGACATCACGGAACTCAAGTCGATAACAGACCAAAATTCTATACGTTAGAAAATATGCCTCAACTCAAATTGACGAATAATTATAATTATTACATGAGAGTACTGTACTCTCGAAAAGATTATTTTTACATGACAAAAGTTGTTGATGAACATATAATAAGGTCTATGGAAAATAAAATGACTAAATATTATAGACAGACTGATGTTCAAAATTGCAATTACAAACCACGAAAAAATGAACTTTGTGCAACTAAATATGGTAATCAACAATTTTATTAAAAAAATAGTATAAAAATACGTACAATTTGAATAGTTTTATGGTAGTTATCTAATTAAACAATTTATAATATAAGTTGATATAATAATTATTTAATATATTTTATTTTTCATAACTCTGAATAATCAAACGATGTCTTTATTATAAAAAATGACATGTTAAAACTTAAATTAAAATTGTCATTATTTTCCTGGTAATATATTAATTACTTTAATTTTAGGAGTTGGCAGGTGGTATAGAGGAATTTGTAGTTTTGTTGAAAATAATGTTAACGGGGAACAGATTTATGTAATTCATTTACTTGATTGGGGAGAGTCATTTACTGTGAAAGCTTGTGATTTACGTAGATTGGAGATGTGTTTTATGAAACATCCACCTTTGGCAGTTAAATGTACCATATTAGGTATCTAGGTATATAGGTATCTATGACCGTATTAATTTGTTTGTTCAAAAACTAACAATTTATTTTTATTTAGATTTCAAGGTATCAAATTTACATAAAAAAAATATGCGTAAACTAAATAATAATAATTATAAATGTACCATACATTCAAAACTTAGCAATAATAACTATGTAATATCATCAAGAGCAATTCTAAAAATATTAAATAATCAAAAAAATTAATTATATTTTCTTAGTTGACTTAATTTGTATTTAGAAATAATTTTTGCAATTTTTATTATGTGATTAAAAAAAAATGTATTTTTTTAGTTTGTTTAATATATAGTTGTGCAATTATAATGGCTTTCTATATACTAGATTGTTCTTTTTTAAACCATTAGTGTTGAGATGTTTAAACATAAAAAATGATACAGGAACTTTAGATTAATAAAATTAATTGTATTTAGATTTTCATGTGGCCTCAAGTAATATATTTTAATGAATGAAAAACATAGTTTCGACTCTTTTTATTAAAAATTTGGTAAATATTACGAAATTGAAAAAATTATTTGCTGCTTATTATTTGATAACTTGTTGAAAATAAATGATTTTAATTATATTTTAAATGTATTTTTTTTTCATATTGATTATCCAGTAAAATTACAAAATGACCTTATTATTGTTTTAGTGCAAATTATAATAATTTGAATAATTATAATTAATACCTAATATCTTATTGGCAATAGCTGTACATAAAATAGAAATATTATCTTATTTAATAAATATTTTAAACTTTTATTTTTTTTCGTAGTTCTTATTGTTACAAGTATAACAAAAATTAATAAGATACATGTATAAAAATAGATGGGTATTTTTGGTGCTGACGTTTAAATTATAGGCACCACAGTCTTTAATTACTGAGACACCTTAAAACTAGCGGCAAGTTTAAAAAATTGATTCTAAGGAACTTTTTATAAAACACTTTATAAACTCGGGATTTATTTTGTCGTCACAGAAGTGGTTTTTACCAAACTTGATTTTTTATCTTATATCTTGAATAAAAACATTAAAATAAAAGAATACTGTCCATGTACACCATACTTTGAGTTTGCTCTTAATTTAATTATTTTTTTCAACCCTTCTAGTTAGTTTTGCAGTTGAATTTGTGTTCTCTACCTTTTATTGTTAACTGCTTCAGTTCAGTGTAACATGATATCCCGGCATCAGATATGGTTTATTTGATAAATGAAGTTTTAATTTTATTAGTTAATAGCAAAGAATGTTTGGACTACTTACAATTTGGAATTTGTAAATCTTATATGAATCATAGGAAATAAAATCCAAAATATTATTAAAATATGTATAAGTTAAAAACATAGAACTTCATATCATTAACTAATATTTATTTAACATTTATTTTAATTAATAAAGTATAAAAAATTGTAATATTTTCATATATTAAAAAAAAATTTCTTTAATAGCTATTTATAACGTTTCTTTTCATTAAAAAAAAAAAACATTAATAGTCAGAACTTTTCAACTAATTTAACAATTTAAACATAATAGTTTTACAAATTATTGCATACCCAAATTATACTTTTCATTGAATTTTTAGTGAAGAAAATTAATTGTTAATGTTCCTTAAAACATAAGTCTTATACATAAAAATGTAAATTAATATTTTACAGTTTGAATATCCATGTGATTACAACTAACTTAAATAAAATGTCAAGAATAAAAAATAAATAATTATATTATTTACATTTAAAATGCGTAATAAACAACAATTAAGACAGAAATATATATAGTTATTTACAAAATTAAATAAAAATGTAAAAATTTTTATTTTTTAAAAATATATAATTTTATATGTTGTTGAAAACAATTTACAATAATTAGACCTACTATTATAATTAATATATTAAATGGCTAAAAGATTATCAAATTAATACTTAATTAAGATTTATTTAACTAAATAAATTACAGATTTTGCTTTACCATTATTATAAAATAATTGATAAATTTAAAGTTTATTAATAACTGTATTTTTATCACTTAAAAAATTGTCATGGTAGTTATAATTTTAAAATGAAATTATGAGATACAAATAATTTAACACAAATCGTACATGAAATTTTTATAGACAATATAAATTATCATTTTAGGAAACCAAATTCATAATTTTTTATGCTAATTAATATATATAGTTGCATGTTTTTATTGAGCTTTCATGACACTGGAACACATTTTGAAATGAGTCTAAATGGTCCGCAACAGTTTTTAATCTGAATTTAATTTTAAACTAATTAGTATCTTAAAATAGCTAAAATATAATTTTAATAAATAATATTGTGAATATAATTTTACTAAAAACATATCAACTTAAATTCTTAGGTTTTGGCATTAATTATTATCTACCAGGATTGTTTATAAATAAGCATTTTATTTTCAATTTTTTTTTCTTTTTAATATTTGTTAAGTTATATTATGTTAGATACTTCAATAAACATTAAGATAATTAATTTTTTTTTTTTGATTTAATATATTGGAAGAAGTAATAAAATAGACAATAAAATAGTTTAGAACTAAAATGCCAATGATAAGCAGTAAAAAAATATTCACCAAATAATGTAAAGTATAATATTTGTGTTTTACTTTCTAGTATTAGGTAAATCAAAAAAATTAAACTTACAATATAGACTCATCAGACATAAGATTGTACATTGTATCTAATTCTTGTTTCTGTGGAGATTTTATGGTGCACATTGACTAAAAAAATAAAAACAAATATTATTTATAAAACTGTTATATTTTTAAAAACAAAAATAGTTTGTGCAATATATATATTGAAATGAGTGGATATAGTAAATTAATTGAATCATGTAGTATTATATCAAAATCTTGTTTAAGACTCAATAAAATTGATTGTAAAAATTTAATAATTTATTTATTTTTATATTAATTTTAAGAGTTTTTAAGGAAAACATTTTAAACATTAAAAATGACTTTATATGTTCAATATAAAAATGAATAAAGGCTAGTAAAATGTCAAAAACTGTATTGTGGCCCTACCTTAAAACTACATTTTTGTAAACTTTTAAAAGGATTAAAAAATAATTATTTATCGTTAACTGTTTTCAAAGTACTTTTTGTATTATCATTAAAGTACATAAATCAATAAAATCTAAAACATTTTTTTTTTAAATGTATGCAACATTACACAACAATATGATACACTTATCATTGCTTACACTGAAATGGTGCACACTCCAAAATTTGAAGAAATGAGATTTTAATCAATGATAAAAAAAATAAGTGTTTCTAAATATTAGTATATATGTTTTTTTTAAGTAATGGAAATAAAACCAACACTTGTTTTAATACAGGTATAACTCAAATTTTATTATTGATCATCTTTAAAACTTAAAAAAACTGAGATATGCACTGTAGTAGTATAAACGACAATATTATGTAATTGTTATCTATAGAAAATGTACTTGTTTCATAAAAAAAAAAAAAAAAAACTTACTAGCAAAATTACTAGTTAAGACATAATGAAAATATTTATATAAAAAATTCATATTAACAAATTTAGTATAATTACAAAATATTGCAAAGATAATAGAATAAATAATTTGTTAACACTATTTAAAAAGAACTCATAAAATTGATCACATGTATAATTACTCATAATAAAATATATATATATATATAAAAAAAAAAAAATGCTTCTTAAAATAATGTAATTTTATAAATTGCAGTTTGGCAATATATGAAATATTAAAATTAATTTTACTTACTTGAGCATACGCCAAAAAGAAAAGTGCATCAAATTCATAATTTTCCATTGCTGGTTGATGAAAATGTGGGCCTATGTTAGTTATTTTTGCTAAGCTCTGTAATATATTTAATTTTAAATAAACTATACATATACCAATAAAAATTATTTATCTAATATTTACTTGTAATGCATATCGCACACTTGATACTGATAACATAGCAGAAAGTGCTGTATTATTCACAACTTCAACTTGTTGGTCTTTGAAAGACTGTCCAAAACAATTTCTCGTTTCAATTGTAGCAGATATACTTTTGTTTACTACCACAGTGTTATCTAGAAGGATACCTTCTTTTGTATATGCTACACCTGATGGATAAACACTAGATAGGATAGCAGAACTTAATTCAACACCAATACCTCCATACAACAAAGCCCTGTAATATTATGGAATATTAAGATTTAAATACATTAATTAATTAATTTATTTCTTTTAACATACTCTGGATATCCTGTCTCAAAATACGGTGGTGCAATTATAGACAATGGTACAATCACCTTGTTGCTTGCAATATTATATGTAACCTTTGGATCATCTGATACTAGATCATCAAACCACCTAAGAATCAAAAAATTAAAACAAAGAGCAAGATAACACTAGAGCTTATACAAACCCATATTCTTCTTTTTTTGATTTAAGTTTTGTTTGAGAATAATCTTTGAGGAAAGATATAGCGTGCTTGATATTTTGGAAGTAATCAAGTTTTTGAATAGGGAATGGATTATAAAATTGATTAATATAAGTTTCTTGAAGTGTATGATCTGGCAAACCCACTTGAACAGTTAACGAATTTAACTAAAAAGAAAACATGTTTATGTTTTAGAAATATATTTTTGACTGATATTAATCTATCAAAAAAATCAAATAATAATTAATTTTTAATTCTTTACTTTGTCCAAAACATGTGCTTGTAATTCAGGTTCCAAACCTTGAGCTTTTTCTACGTTAGATTTAATTGTATCTTTAATATTTTCAAATATTTCTTTAACAACAGCTACTATTTCAGCTTTGTTTTCAATTGTAGGTTCTAATGTTGCTGATATACCAAATCCCATATACTTTTGTAAAATTGATACACATGTTTCCCATCTAGGTGAAGAATCTTTTTCTCCAATAAGTTCAGCTGTATAAATTTTTACAACTTCTCTAAATTTGACGGAAAGATAAGGTACATATGCCTCAGCTAATTTCCACATAAAGTAATCGTTAAGTCCACTGATTTAACAAAATAATAAATACTATAAGTAAAGTACATATTTTTTTTTTTTTTGATTACTTACCTCCGTTCAGATGATGATATTAGGTTCGATAAATTACCAAAATATGTTGGTGAAACCACTGATACGTATGTATCATCATTAATGTCACTTTCTGGAAACTTTGCTTGTAAGATATCTAGAAGTGGTATCTAAATATTCAAACATTATGAAATTAATATTCTAAGATTATTATTTTATTTTTTTGTACACTCACCATTCCAGCAAGTTCCTTGAATTTTGAAAGTTTAAATCTGTGATGAGATGAAAATGGATCTTCTTGTTTTACTGCTGGTGTAATTTCTGCAATACGTTTTTCATAATGAAACATGTCATCACTGAAAGTAGATGCATCACCACTAGTAGCTCCCAAAAGTTGAGTGACATCAACTAAATATTGTTTATAAGCAGTAACTATCTATAAACAAATTGAACTGGCTCATTTTTGGCAATTTAATTTAATAATTTGAGTAATAATAATAGAAGCATTTACCTTGGAACTCTGTTGTCTGTAGTAGTACCTCCGATCTGGTAATCCAAGACCAGCAGGCGATATCTAAAAATGTAATTATATTAGCACAGTGTTTTTTTTTATTTATTTGAGCTTTTCGTTTAATTAATTACCTGAATTATATTGCGCCCAGCGAACTTTTCATCTGGGACCACGTCAATTTTAAAGAAAGGGCTCACGCTATACTTGGCATTAAGTTGTACGAGAGCCTGAGAAGCATCCCATGCATGAACGTTAAAATCTTTTAGTACATGCCAGCCATTTAAATTAGTACTAATGATTGTCTTTAACGGTTTTCCTTCGTCTGTCTCGATATTGTCCAAATTCATACAAGATTCATAAAAGTGTTTCATTTTCCAGTTCAGCGAATTGGTACTAGCTACGTTTCTTAGCGTAACAACCATATTTCTAATTTTAATTTTTTCTGTAAATTCAAACTTCATTATTATTTATAATTGACAAATAGTAGTTAAAAATATAAAATTCAACATTTATTAAAATAATAGTATCAATTTTAACTCACGGTCTTGTTGAATACGTTTCTTCAGACTCCAAGAACTCATGTAAGGTGGTAAATCATTAGCTTGAAACCAACCTCCGCAAGCATATTCTCGGAAATCTTTACAAGGCGAATAGGTAAAGTTGATTTTAGGCAAAATCTGTAAACATGAATTTAAACAAAATAAAAATATGAAAGAAAAATCGTACAACTAACATCCTACGAGATTACTCTGGATACGAGTCATTAATTTCACACTTTAATTCGATTTTGAAACCTTGAAGAACTCTGGAAGAATGTCGTAGATAGATATATTTTAAGGTAGTATCCAAAGATTATTTTTATGAATAGAATCACTTTTTTTTAAATTATAATAAAAGAAGTGAACTATTATATTTTTATTATGTACTAAGTCAAATGTAATTTAGTATAAGATTTGAATAATAGACAACAACGTTTTGCTATGCCTACCTGGAATAAGTCGGAAACAATAGAATATAATATTCGTGGAGTCGTGTATCACGTTATATTATGGAACAGGCAACGTGATTTCAATAATTAATGCAACACAAGTCTTTTTACAAATATTACAACTCTAACTTAAATAAAAAGTTAATTTTTTCAGCCTGAGCACAAGCAATTTATTATAATAATTATCCATCACGTTATAATGTTTAAGTTTACAAAATATTTGATATGATTTTAATAACTTTAATGTTAATGACAAACATAAAAGTCTACTTAATATTTCACTACAGTCACAACTGAATTAAAATAATACATTTTGAACCTATGTTTATATGGTATTGCTGAATTGAAATTCAGATACATCATGATTATGAGATAAGTCGAAATACTTTGTTGTGACTAAGTATCAGCGAAATTCTAGTTTTGATTCGACGAACAACTTTGTCGTTATCATGATGAACCTATTGGTTGCCAGTGAATTAAAACTAGTCTATCCATACAGTACTACCATTCACAATTTTTACACGCAATAGTCAATTTGAAATAATTTTACACGCGACTAGTACCAAATTATAAATAAAATAATTTGCTTTGCTAAATACCGATTCTAGTTTATAAACAGTCGGGGCTTCCGTTGGTCGCATTGCATGATTACAGAAACACATATATTATTCAGGGGGTTTTGGAAACGGATGAGAGGCGTTCCGGTCCACCCATCAAATGACCGCCGTCATAGAATTTTTTTAATGCTGCATCATTGCCGCCAGCGTACTGTTTGTACCCGGTTTTATTTTATCATTATACATTACATACTTATTTTTTTACCCCGAAAATCTCAATGCGTAAACCCTGTAAAAGAGTAATGAACCGTGTTGTTGTGTTGTATCGGATTGGGCTAGGCGTTTTGATGTTACTATACATACCGCCGACGCCGAAGCCTCGCCCTTGATTTAATGCAACCAGAATTTTTTTATTGTATAGGAGTGTCGACTCCTGTAGCGCATGTGTAAATGTATTTTTCCTTTTTAATTCACTCCTAAAAAAACTTAATCTAACACTTTCCCTTAGAGGTCATTACCGCTAAGTAACAATAGGCAATGTTAAGGACATGAAATGTTTAATTAAATTCGTCATGGTCTATGGACACTAAAAACATAAATTTCTTACATATAACGTCTACTGACTCTAGCAAAATATTTCATCTTCAAATTATCATAAAATTTACCTAGAAATATTTTTTAGACGAACGAGACATGTAATACAAACAGGACATCTGGTCTAACAGAAAAATCAAATAAATCTTTCCCAGCTAAAGTTTTCTCAAATGAATTCCAACTCTTTTTGCTTGACCTATTTCTTAACATCTGGCAGTTTCAATGATAATTAAAACAATAATGATCAAATAGGACTAAAATAAACCAAAATATTTTTGGTTTTTTTCTTGAAACATTGATAACACGTATTTATATATTCAAATAAAATATTCACTAGCGAATCATAAGCATATACTGAACCTATATTTCATTAAATTGGACTATCAATGCATCAGTCACTCATTGATCAAATATATGTTTATATGAATATTATATGTCGAGTAAAGTTAAAAACTGGAACATAATAAACATGACTACACTTATGTTTTTCGGTTGAAAATATAAAAAACTAAATAGTATTATAAGAATCCGTTTTTAAGTACAGACAGTCTAGAAAGGTATATGATTTCAACGAGGACAACGAGGAGAGTAACAGCCGAGAAAAACTGATCGCTTTTGTGCTACATCATATTTTTCTTCACAAGCAACCTAAAAAACTGCCGGCACAGTCTCATGGCACGTCGTGTCCTTGCGAACTATACCGGCTGTACACTGATACGAAAGATTATATACGAGAGTATGTATGCCGGTGTACTTTTATGCGTGCACACTGTTAAGATATATCAAAGGAGATTATAGCAGCGGCGACCGTTCAAAAATAAAAATAATAACTTGGAAAGCAATAATTATTATACGCGTGCTGGCCATGTAACAATGGTTTCAGCGTGCGAGTAGGTATACCATAATCAGTTTGACAGGAGGTAGATGACCCTAAGACTAGATGCAATACGCTTGTATCAAACCGGACCACCAGGTTACATTGGGATATTCGATTTTGCGGCAAGTCAATCCTAAAACGAGTTATAAAATTGACCACAAACGAAAAACTTTTTGGAAATTTAGAAAATATAATTAAAATACAAACTGAGTGAATATTTGTGTCATTCAGATGTAATTGGCAGAGCCATTGACTAAAAAAAACTCCTCTAAAATTCGGTTACTAACAGGCCAATGCACATTTAATAAGCATTTGCTTTAAGTGGCGATTTCGGTCATTTAGAATAAAATATATTTTTAATCTTTATGTTAAATGAAGTGTCAAAACACATAATCCAGTATAAAATTAACAATCTCGATTCACCATGTTGGTATAATAACGCCTAAGTAATTTACATAATTATATAATATATAGTTTTGCCAACACAATAAAATATATGGTCGGGGAAATTACACATTACATATCGTAGTTGTAGGATCAGAACCATAAAATACATTTAAAGTCGCATGGTTTAAAAACAAAAATAATTGGACAAACATTTTTTTTTGGGGGAGTTAATATGTTTTCTCACGTTTTACAAAAATACATCAATATTGTGTATATAAAACACATTTGTAACTTTAATATTGATATAGTATTACAAATGCATTTATATAACCATTTAAGTGTTTACAAAGCGAATCGTAACTAAAGAAGGTATTTCTGGACGGTGAAAAAGTACCGCTGTTGAGTCTTATATCGGTTGAACTATCTGGTATCCAAATGTAATAATACATCAATGTTTATAGATGCTGAACAAATCATTTGATTATTTTGTGGAAGACATCTTATTTCATTTAATCTGATGGCAGAAAAATATAATATCGCAGTACTTGTTGAATTTAAGGAGTGCGTAGGTAATTGGTATTTAGAAACGAATGAATACATACAAGTGCACGTGCATACATATATATGTATATTATAAGCAACATGTGTTACGAAATATGTTCACAACAGTATAAAACAGTTTAATAATGTACTGAAACGACGTCGAGTTCGTGAACATCGTCATGGTATTGTAAATCTAAATAATAAAAAAAGATAATCGTAGCGAGCTTTACAGACAAGTAAACACTTTATGTACGTATGCTGTTATCTTGTTGTTAAAATAAAACAATGAAAACTGCATTTCGTTAATACTCGACCGGTTACAAACCTCAACTATGAGATGCAAACGATGAATTACAATATTATGCAGATCGACAAATTGGCTTTCTTCGAATGGTTTTGACCAAGCAAGACTATAATATTGAAACGTCATTAGCTTCACGAACTGACATTTTTTCATGATTCATTGTATTTTAATATCGACTCGATTCAGTCTATGACGAATATTCTTTTCGCTTTAAATGACGCAGTTTTACTGTGTCAAATAATATTGTACACGAGTATTTGGCAAATGTAAATGATATATTCGAGCGCGAAACTTATCGAATACAATAATAATATTCGTGTTGACTACTAGACAAAAACAGATAATCAAATTACTACGGATTTCGACAAATAATATATGCAGCAATTAAAAAAATATGTCATATAAACAACTAGAAAATTTACTGTTGTGTGGATTTTAGAAAATGATCAATAATGATGACTTAATTCAGTTGAGCAAGTAAGAAAATTCGAAATAATCTTCATTGAAAGTGTGCGTGTAAAATTTTCCAAAGTGCGTTTAATTTATACTTCAATAATAACAAGACTTAATAGTCTTCCAAGGCGGTGTTTATCGAATGTGGTTGATATATTTTATAAAAAGTGATCAAACAACTTTCATAGTCTGGAATAAATTTAATTTCCAATGTTAGGTGTTTTTTAGGTAGGGTTATCGTGTATGTATTCCGTTAAGTCTGAAAGATAAGTAAGAAATTAAAACATTTGTCTCAAGAGTGTTCTAGATAAAAGTTTAAACCACCAGAGACGACAAATCACGTTGTGCCAACATTGTAAATGACATACCATACGTGTACCAATCAAAAGTAGCGCAAACAACTTGAAATAAACGTCTTAATATTTGAACATTTCAATATTTTTACGATTGGCAGTATATAAAATAATAATAAAAAAACAGTAAATAAAAATCGGAAATGTTTATATTTTTGTATTTTAAAAACTATACAACGATGACCCGATTCGACTAAAAAGTCACTGCAAATGTTAGTGGTGAGTTGGTATTCGAGTCACGTTTCATTTTTATTTACTTCTCGATCCAACACACGAAGTCATTTATCTACAAGCAGATAGTAGTGTCTATGATATCGAATTGATTACTTTATTTTGAATTTACCGTTAAACTTACGGAGAATATAAGTCTGGTTACAAGTGAACAGAAACCAAATCTTTGTTTTTCAGTGTTATAGCTTGAATTGCACTTTTTTTTTTTTACATTAATATAAAATTGATATATCAAAATATATAAAATTTCATCTTGATGTAAACAAACGCATTAGTAAAAGAACAGTGCAGGGAAATTAATGAATCCAAGTATATTGGAGTTCGACCCACCTGGATCGAAAACAAATACAAAATTCTAAGGTGCGTGGGATGCAAAAAGTAATCGTATTCAATGTAAGAAACATGTGATTGTGTACCGTTATAGACGTCTATTCCGTGCGACCACATACCTTTTCTAAAGAGACGAAGTATCCAGTCAGTGGTTTTGGAATGCTAAGAGCAAATCGGGAAGGAAACGAGGTCCTCAGAAAGCGACTGTTCACGGCCGCCGCCAATGCACTGGATTATAAATCATTCTGAGCGGGTACCCAATGTCGACCATATTCTGCCACACTTGCCCTATAAACGAATCAAGAGACGGAAACAAAGAAAAGTTTTTTGCGACAATATAAGGACAGAGCGCAATAGATGTTTTTTATACGTGACCAAGTTAAAAATATCATTGAAAAATTATACCTTAATTCAAAAATGTTACAATGATGAGCTATAGTTTAAAAACTAAGTCCGGATTATTAATTGAAACAACAAAAAGTTGAAGTGCATCGTAACACTTAAAAATAGTCATGATAAAAAGTCATTATAATTCAATAAAATCTCAAGATTCATAATGACGATAAACATAAGCTATTTTTGAAACAGAAGTCTCAAACGCAACCGCAATTTTTCACGGCTAGTTTGCATAAATACTGGTTATTTTTATTATTTCAATTTCATGCACACACTATTAATTGTCAATTTCATGCCAAAATATTTTCGTTTTCTCAATTATAAACGTTCATATAATGAATACACAAATACATCATAAGTGTTGGGGGGCAATAAAACATTAAAACGTTAGCGAAATAGCTTAGAAGTACTTTTCTAATAGCCGATATAAACACAACTATAGCATATACATTTATACATTGATCTGTGCCAGAAAAAATATTGTGCGCGGCTAAGAGTACAAAAATATTGAGAATCTTTGAAACATTAAAAAATTTAATCCTAAATAGCTTACTATGTTCCCTAAATAAATTATTTTTAAATATCTTATGTACATGTTAAAATTTGATAGCAATTTATTAAATTTAATTATTTAAAACTACGATTGATTTCCAAATGAAAAACTTTCAAGCACTGATAAATAAAATTATATTCATAAAAAAAAAAACTTAAATTGTTAATGAAAACCCTAAGAAAAGCATATGTACTTTGATGGACTTTCAAATAACAGATTAGCTGTCTACAATAAACATCTGGTTAAATATATACATTTTTATTATGATAGCAAAAATTATACATAGTTTTATTTGATAAAAAAAAAAAGTATTTATTTACTCTCAGTTTTGACTAAGCAATTGCATTTATGTAAATAAACGATAAAACATGTTTCTTTAAGTGCAATCCGATTTATACTAAAAATATTAATAGTAAAAAGTGAAATCAGATAGTCAGCAATAAATTTTTTCCACAAATCGTATGTTTTTTTATTTTTTTCTCTTGTATTTTTCATTAGCTGAATTAAACAAATCAGTTTTTTTTAAATTAAATACTAAAACAANCCACAAATCGTATGTTTTTTTATTTTTTTCTCTTGTATTTTTCATTAGCTGAATTAAACAAATCAGTTTTTTTTTAATTAAATACTAAAACAATTTCCTTAAAACGTCTTATTATTATTACGATCAATTCTTAAAAATTATTCATGTAATATTATTAAAATTTAATGCGATGAATTCAAATGTTATTTAAAATTTGTTTTCAATGAAATACTTCTCTAAAACAAAAATATGTCGATAGTAAGTCAACGTATGTGTTTCAACGAATTGTAATTTACATCCACGTGGTTTTTCCGTTCGTTTATAGATTACTGTAAAGAAATCTTTATGATTCTAGAAAAAGTAGTAAAAGTAAAAAAAGCGGCGCTTCTGATCTTTAAGATACTATTTGAAAACCATTGAAACTCACCGCGTAGTTACCGCGGGTTAGGTGACCGCTTTTATGGTCGAATAATCATAAAAATACCGACTGGGCACGAGAAGAGAACAGTATAGTTTTAGGAAACGCACATTGTCTCCGAAAAAAACGACCACGTGCCGCCTATTAATCGTTCGGAGACAAACGAAAGGACGGAGAAGATGCGAACACTTCAGAAGCTAAGAGGCCACGTGTTAGGCACTACAATTAATTCTAAAAATACTCGAAAACAGTGGTCACAATTGAAGTCTCCGAGCAACTAAATTGCTGCAAGTCCTCTGAGATTTATAACTGTGGGTGCATCGGAGTATTCGTTTTCGATAATCCTGGCAGTATAACAAGGCGAAACCTTAACCTTGACAGGTTCTGAGCCGTTTACTATGTTACATTATCACATGTATATTAAATAAAATGGCGTCATGCCAACGGATGTACAATAACCGTGAAATTATTAGCGACGACGGTGATTCACAACTTCAACGTAATTAGTCAGTTTTAAAAAAATAGTTTTGGGACACAGCCTTAACAATGTTTCAGTCACTCCTCGTTTGCTCTGGTGGTTTTCTTCTTAAAACTGGTTTCGAGCACATTTTTTCGCGTTTCTACGTTATACCCACGAACCCGACCAATGCGTAACTTGGGCTACGTTTACATACAAGCTCAATACGTTTCGTTCTCAACATTCGATCATCACGGTAAATAACAAAGTAGCGGTTTTTTAAGTCTTGCGAGAAATTATTACTAGTCGATAGTTTTATTTATTAAACACTTTTTCTATAAAAACTACAATACCGTGAAACAAAATGTACAGAAGTTTTTAAAAAGATCAATTGTTACAAACAATACAAATCATTTTCCTTTATACTGAACAGCCAGTATATTACATACATCAAATAATCCATAAGCTTTTTCGTTGGCAAAGTTTTTCAGTAATGCAATTCGAGTTCTGTTTAGAAACAAAAAGTCAATACTAAAATTATGCAACATTTGTTCAAATACCAATTAAAAATAATTACAAAAAGCATTAATCAAAGGCAGAAGACAAAATTATGATAGGCCTTGACTACATATATATATATATAATAAGTACGGCTGAAGGATCACACTAAAGTATATTTTGTAACAAAGACCGAGTGTAAATGGCATATTTTTAATATTGTGCTGTTTTAACATAAGGCAACTAATTCAAGTTAAACATTTATTCAAGCTAATGAACTTGCATACATAAAAGAGCTATGCAGTATCATTGCCCGTATATATTTGACGATGTGTAATTTCTCATAATAAATAGTATCGTCAAGATATTTGTTAGTTTTTCATTATTAACTACAGTATGGAGGTCAATAACTTCATTATACGTTGACCAAATCATAGATAGCCGATACTTTTTAGTTTCAACTTTAGACCTCTCCTGTCCTAAACAAAAATCTGCGTTTACTATAATCTTACAATACTCGAACATTCTTGTTGAGAGCCTGACATTTAAAAAAAAATCCGTGCTAGACGAATGGTTTTTTAAATAATTATTTCACTATGTACTATGCCACATGGCTACAATATCTTTATCATTATATATTTTCACGCCTATTCTTCTCACGGTCATATTACTTCTGGAAGTGAAGAAAAAAACAATACTTTAGCTAGACGCACGAACACGGCAACTAAACAAGTACAAATGATTTCCTGAATAAAAAAATATACAACACTAACTGAAGATCAATCCTTAACTGCACTTCAGTTAAAAACGTTTGGCTCAACTTCTTCCGTTTACAACGCAATATTTGTTGTTCCAAGTTTCAAATTACACACATGACGACGCTTCCCTTAAGAGCTATTTATTAACATTGATAGATCATAAAGACAACTCTTTTGGTCGTTAATAACATTCTATTGTTTTCTCAATACAATAGATTAGTGTAAGCTTATACGCATATCGCACATCTATTGGCGTATTTGAATAACAAAGAATAAGTACCTACACAAATGTCAAAGCGCTTTGTTAACACGAGCCAAAAACTGTTTAGCTAACAGATTTCAAAATATTGATAAACAAAAACCGATGCCGAGAAGAAATTCGAAAGAAATAGAACCGTTATTTATGCTAAACAATTTTATAGACTTAGCAATATGATATTAACGAGAACTGAGCATGGAAATCTCCATAATCATCTCATAATTCTATTTGATCCAGTCTGAATTTTGAGAAAGTGTTACGAAAATACTGTAAAAAAAATCAAATTTTAAAGAGCCGATTATTTGTATTTATTGAAATGCATTACAACAACATTCTTAAGCCCCTCCCCCACGAACTATCGCGTTGGCGCTGCATAATTTTTTTATCGATTAAAACGTATTTACTCACATTTGACTCGCGGTAATATTGAGCGTGTCTACTGAACAAGTAAATAAGTGACACACATTTTTTTTTTGCAGGTGCGATTGAAAGAATACATTGGAATACCAAATATATTCTAATATACTGAAAATATTATTGTAATTATGTGTATGCGTCACTTAAATTATTACATTGAGGATATCAATGAAACGGAAACTAAAATTTAATTTTAAACTATTATGAGTTCCGATTCGCAATCAATGACTAAGAACTTGTGAATAATTATAATTTCACAAACCGATGTAATTTACACGTGGTATAAATATTTGACAAATTCGAACTTTGTCGTTACGTAGGTACAGATCAGTGACATTTTTCGCTGATATTTTTAAACCCGTATTGTCATTATTATTCAAAAAGTAAATCATAATATGATTAACAGTGCACTTCAAATAATAGCTGACATGTGCAAAATAAATGTAATTAGCTATTAAAAATTGAAAACAACCCGTTAAGCAAGCAAACACATATATTTAAAATTCTACGCCATTTTTCATTAGCTTTGAAATAAACAGATCCGGTTACTCCAAGTAGATAAATTGCATTACACACCTACTCTCTATTGATGTTTTTAGATTAATATCGTACAACAATTATTACTGGAATTGTTCGATTTCAAAACAACGATAATTATACTCGGACGCCAAAATCGCTCCAGGTCTACTCAATACATTGACGAATCTACACCTACTCAACAAATATAATCATATTAATATCTCAGGCGTATACAAAGTATTAAGCAAACTCCTATCGTATTGTACGCGATCGGCGCCTAGTCGAAATATCAAATGACAATCAATACATTATTTTTTATTCTGCGGTTTGATGGTTGTTACGGTCAATTGACGCGCATCGAAAATTATACGTAAATCTATAACTTAATCATACATACAATACAACCATTAGAAGGAATTTTTAATCAGAGTCACTGAAAAATTCACTCTGTACGACCACCAAAACACTCTCGCAAAATGCCATCCATAAAGAAGTACCCACTGTTTAAGTGTTTTGAAATTTATATGAATTTTAGAGAAATGTCAGTGGAAATTATAACCATAAATACTATCAAAACAACAACAAACCAAAATGTTTTTTGTCGTAATTGAATCTAAAAATAAAATTACAATACGGTCAATCGTCGAATTGACCTATAATATTTACTTCTTATATGGGTTACAAACAGTGTAGTTGATACAAACGATGAATAAACATTACGCGTTCTAATTAATCCATTTTTTTCCATACGTTTCAATATTAAAGTGACATATAACACTGAAAATTCAAAGTATTTATTATACTTAGCACAACGTCAATATTTAATACAACTAGATCAAATAATGGTAAATCTCAGACGTCCATCATAAAGGTGTAATAAAAAATATATATAATTTAACTCGATCGAGTCCGTTTATTATATGAAAAGTCACTGTAATTAGCTATGTATTTAAGTTTGTTTCAGAATTCAAAATTAACGAGATTTTTTAACGAACAAAGCACATTCAATTTATGTTCTTGTTTTCGATAAAAACTTGGCATTTCTTTCAATTTTTTTTATTCGATGAACATTTCTTTATGGTGCGGGATGATATTAACTGACATTAGTATTTGTCAATTTTAGTTCAACACCTGCGTGTGAGGATTACAAAAAATGAGTAGGGGTAGGTTATATAATTTTAACGGACAATGTGTTTAGAAGTTCGAGTGGTCAACGGACCACATCGAATTACACGATAAAAAATCAGACTAACAGTTGAACGGTAAAAAAATGCTATTAATAAGGATTCGCCGGAAGGGAAACGATATTGTATTGTAACTATAATGAAGTATATTCATTATTTGATATGCACTTTGAATTAAAGTGTGCGTAGGGCCTGGAAACGTACGAGTTTAATTGCTGTGGTTATGTACACCGTAAAAATTGAGACCGATTATTTTCACGTGTATCAAGTCCAGTAGGAATACATACTACTTATGAGAAAGCGTTACTTTTCAGGACGACAGTCGAAGGTGGTAAATTTTACGACCACACTGTTCTAATCGTAAAACGTACGTCCTTTTTTACATTTTGTACCTGTACGTTGTGCCGGGTCGTTTTGGGAATAATGGCAGACTTGAATGTCTTTTGTCCACATGTTCCGCCGCCGAGAGGGGTCTCCTTTCTCACAACACCAGTGAAACGGCTCAACGTTTCGGCAATACCCTCATAACACACGAAAGACCCTAAAAAATGTCTCTCGGACGATTTCCTTATAATCGATCAATTTCCTGTGTTGAATTTGTTTACGATCCTCTAATATAATTCCACTATAATACCACTAAATCTCCAAACCACATTTTTAAATACTTCCTAGTATAAGCATTAAATATTTGCAAAACGTAGAAATTAATACAGATAAGTAAATTTTTATATTCGTTAAATATAACGAAAATATCAATTAACAGGTACACTGATAGAGCCTGACGAATAACAGAGATACGTATAACTTCGTCAGTAGTAGTGAATATATTGTAGTCTGAAAGCCAAAAACCTAGAAGCATCTAAAAATCAACCTAATATCAATTTTACTCGGTTTGAAAATGTTTTAATATTCTTTGAATAAAAAATGTAGGTACAGGTGGAACCGGTCAGAAAAGCACTACAGGCAACCAACGACGTCAGTGAACCTTGCACGATTAATATAGGATTTGCATTTTTAGTGTGTTTACTACACTTTATTGTTAAAAAATACCAAAAACATCTATTGTGGCCAAACGACAAAACCCAATTCGACATTTTAATATTTTACATTTGCCATATGCTTTACACAATAAATCGCGTAATAAAAAATATATTACATATTTCCTGTAGGATTGAATTCGGCGTTATGTTCGAGTTAGACTGATAAAACTGCGGTTTCTCACGAAGATCTATCGAGTACGACGAACGATAAACTCGTCAACGTTTTGTTATCATTTTATTTGCTAGAAATTATGATAGTTCTAACGCCCCCGCGTACAAATATAAAATTATATGAGAGTTCAAATAAAATTTGTTTATTTTTAAATATCATTTACAAATTACTACAAAAAAATAATAAAACTCACCTCTGCTGAAGCTCGGAGACAAGATGCTCGCCGACAAACTGGGAAAACGCTGGGAGGACGAGGCCACATAAACAAAAGGACTATTAACGTGATAAACAGAATAACACACAGGAACAATGTCAAAGCTGTCACCAGCAAACCAGTCCTGGAAAACCCGGTCTTGTCCCGAAGCTTTTGTTCGAGGTTGGTGGCCGTGAACGTTAGGAACTTGCCGCCACCGTTGCTATTATTATTGTCAGCGGTTGACTTCACTTTGGATGCCACCCCGTTGTTCTTCGGTTCGGCATCCTTCAAACATGGTTCTCGTTCTTCGTCTACCGGTGTCAAACACCCGTCCGTTTTATCTTGCATTTCTACGTTTTGCTCTTTTCCGTTTGCCATCACGTGACGACGACACCCGATCACATTTGTAAACAAAAGCGCGTTAACGAAACTGATAGCAACTAATTAAAAAAAATATAATAGCCTAAAAAGGGATCAGTTTTGATTTCAAGTTGGAAATAAATAATTCAAAAGCAACGAACGTACGGTATATTAGGACAGCAGGTGGCCACAACACTAGTTCGGATGATCGGAACGATACTAATGGAACGCAGTGGCCGGTGGATTTGCAGCGTTACTCTAAGAGAAGGTACCTCTTCCATAGTTTGGCGGGAACGGCAGTGCTACCAACCTGATTCGGTTTTATTAACGTCTTCATAATAGTTTATAGTATGAGAATGTTTACCAGTTTACTTATTATCATTTTGTTTTAGTGCAGAATAGAGCTCAGCAAAAAATGTAATTACTGAATATTAATCAGTACAGTAATTTAGGGTGACTTATTATTTTCGTTTGTTATTTTTAAAGTTCTATAACTCACAACTTATTTAATATTTATGATAGAAACCTAAAAACTGTTTCTTTACCTGGAATACTTAGAGTTTTTCCTTTTTTTTTTAATAAAAAATAAAATAGTAAAACTAGTCTTGAAAACTAATAATAATATTAATAATTTAATACTAATAATAATAATGGAAACCCCCCAGTCACAAATATTTTATAACTTTACTTAAAATTTATCTTTATCATTTTTGAAGACTGTTTGTCCCCCAAATAAATCGTGTATTTTTTGTGTGGTATTTTTTATGTAGCGTAACATAAGGTATCGGCCAAAACTGAGAATTTTCCGTTGCAAATTTTCAATAATACCTCTTCTAGGGAAGCAATTGAATAATTAAAGTAGATCCTTGACACTAGTTTTTTTTTTAATAATTACGTGAAACTAAAGAAATAAAAAAATTATATAATGAAACATCAATGTCACCTTAATACCTCTATCAATCTTATACCAGGGTAACATTTCTTTGTTAAAAGTAAGGAAAAAAACTCAAAAAAAAAAAAACAAATGAAATTTTATTTCTACTATCTTAATCATCTCATTATCCAATAATTCCATACATCTAAAATTATGTTGACCATAAATATAGATTAAGAATGTTAAAAAACCTTATTCTTATTAGAACGATATTATCAAAAAACGTTTTCACGTTTAAACGTGTGAAAATAATTTTCAGCGTTTATTTATCTAAAAAAAATTTTTTTAAGTTTTTTAATTTAAGGTAAGCAAATTATTATATATTTATAATTTATATGAATTATATTTCAGTGATTTTTTAAAAATTCTTTTATCCGTATCTTTTTTGCATGTATTTATGTATGACTGATATTCCCCCTACCCCGGGGGAATACCGATCATTTGCATTAAAAAAAATATATATATTTATATATACAGGGTGATTTTTTTATCATAACCCACTCAATTACTTACAGAATAATAAAAATAAAAATTTTTTTTTTAATTATTATCTTTAGTTACACATTATTCTTGAATTATTAACTATGTAATACTTTTTAAGTTCATCCCTTATGCCTGGTAAGGGTGTCAACTTTGTTTTTTTAAATGGGAACACATATTTTGAATTTAATAAAATGTTTGGATTTTTAATTCAATAGTAAATGGCATTTGAATTTTTAATGAAACTTAATTTGTTTATTAGATATAAACATTTAAAGTTTCAATTTTTTGAGTTAATATATAGGTATAATACACAAGGGATTACAAATACAGGTAGCTAATTGATTTTTTATGATATTACTATCACATTCACGGATTCTTTATTATCAATTATGACTATCAATAGATATACTTTCTGTATTATCAGTTAGTGTATTTATAAACTCACAACAATGTACTTTACTACCATTTATAATAACAATGCTGTGTACCTGCTAATATTGATGTCATAAAAAACCAATTAGCTAACTGTATTTGTAATCTCTTGTGTATTATACCTATATATTAACTCAAAAATTTGAAACTTTAAATGTTTATATCTAATAAACAAATTAAGTTTCATTAAAAATTCAAATGCCATTTACTATTGAATTAAAAATCCAAACATTTTATTAAATTCAAAATATGTGTTCCCATTTAAAAAACAAAGTTGACACCCTTACCAGGCATAAGGGATGAACTTAAAAAGTATTACATATTTAATAATTCAAGAATAATGTGTAACTAAAGACAGTAATAAAAAAAAATGTTTAAATTATTATTATTCTTTAAGTAATTCAGTGGGTTATGATAAAAAAATCACCCTGTATAAGAATATGTTTTAAAAATCTGAAACTTTAACATAATACAGCCAATATGTTTTGCATCCATTTGTTGTAAAAAGCATAATATTTAGAGTTTTAGAACCAGATATATAACAATTTTTGCTAAGGTGACCGTAGTTACCCCAGTCACCCCTATGTATAATAAATTATAATTATGTTTCACTTAATTTGAGGGGTGATTTATCACAGAATTACTAAACAATATAAACAATGTATAATCATTTATTTTAAGTATTCGTTAATTATCTTCTTATTATAATTAAGTGTACTTAATAAAAATTTTAGGTAGAACTAATCGAATATTTTTTGAAACCATTCGGTAGCCTATTCGAATAAAATTAAAAACTATTCGATAGTCTATTTGTATAGTTAATGCTAAGAATAAACTATTCAGTTGTATAAAAACAATTCTAATAATTATTCGAAAATTCTCATCACTAGCTATGATATATATATTTTTTAAGAACTACACTATCCATATATATATAACCACTATATATTCATTCAAAATTGAATAATTTTATTAGATATTAACAACTATTTAACTTAATGGATTTATATTCTTACTAATAGTAATTTAAATAAATCATTACTCATATAACGCAAAAAAGCAAGATTTAACCAAATTTACTTCATTTGATGTTACTCTCTACCTCGACAAAAAAACTTTTTCATTGGTAAATGAAATTTTCCAATTTCAATTGATTAATAATGTTGAAAGATATTTAACATAAAAACATTAAAATATTTTCTAATATTTTACTCAGCAAAATGTGGGTATGTACTAAATCAGGCACGTAGCCAGAAAATATTTATTGGAGGGGCAACAATTTTGGGCCCTTGTATCATTTTCCATAATTTGTTTCCCATGAAAAACTTTTGGGGGGGGACTCCCTCCACTCATCCTTAGACAGTATCCCATTCTATGAATCTTACAAGTTCAAAATTTTACCATTGGTTAGTTAAAAATAAACTGTTTTCGTATAAAGTATACTAATTATTACAGTATTATAAAAAAACCAGCACAGGGGGGTCGCAGCACAGTGGTGACGTGGCATAGTTGGATCAAGTATAATGATATCTGACAGTGATTAAAATCACTATCAAAAAAAAAACGCTTCGATGCAAATCTTTAGATAGTGTTTAATTTTAAAAAATTAGTGGATTATTCCAAAAGCTACATAATCTGCTAGTTCCTTATTAGTATCCTGATTAAGATAAAGTATGTCGAATGAAAAAAGGATTATTAAAAAATAGTATTTCTCATAGAAAAATTGTAATGATCCATACGCTTTTCAATAAGTTATAGCATTATAACGTTAAAAATGTAAAAAATAAAATCGAGAATTTTCACACAATAATAGCATTTGGTAGCTATTTTCACCGTGAAGACAAAATAAAGTACGACATTTTTTTTTTGCATAATAAAGTAAATTGTATTAGCTTTAATTTAAGATATATATAAAAGTGTCAAACTTTCCGGAACACTTTCAAAGTTTAAGTTGAAAAAGTAAATTTTTTGTGAAAAACTTGTCATTTTGAATCCCCCCCTATAGGCAGGTAAAAAGTCAGATTTATAAAAAAAAATATACTAAATATAAGGTAAAGACATCATTATTTATGCATCTATAAAAAAATGTATATAGATTTGGACATTTTTAGAAATTTAATGCAGTTTTAAGTAAAAAAAAAAATAAAAAATGTCAAAAATTAGCGATTTTTTCATTTGTAATTTTTTGGAGGATTTCCCCCATTTACAGTGTACGAGAGAAACGTTTTCAATTTTTTTTAATTTTTGAAGGTAATGTCGTACTAGATGCGATTTGTGATCTTTTGATGTTATGTTCATCAAAATCGATCCAGCGAGAGCTGAGATTGAGCATTCATAGATACAAAAAAATGTAGTCGTAGAACNGAGATTAAGCATTCATAGATACAAAAAAATGTAGTCGTAGAACACTATATATTTTTTTAATTAAATTTACAGAATCTACAAATTAATAAAAATACCCCCTTAATTGCTAACTCCTCCTAATTTCTCTTTTACTATACCCCTTAATTACCAATTCCCCTAACTTTTAGTATAAGCCCTAATTCCTCTTTGTTATTCACACATAATTATTAATTACCCTTAGATACTATTTTTCTATCCCTTTATTACCAATTATTATTATTCTGCTCCCTAAATACATATTACTACTAATTTATTACACCCTTAATACTAAGTACTATTGGTTTATACTAATTACCATTATTCTGCAAAGAAATTATAATAAACAAAAATATAGTTTTCTTTTTCAACTTTTCACGCTCTCTTTAAATCTCTAATTAGACTTTTTCTATCACTTCTAAGTTTTGATAGAATTACTTATTATTAAAATAAGTATTGACATAAAAAAAAATTGTTTTAAATTAATACTGATTTTAATTATTAATATGTTAAAAGTATGAAAAATGACATAATTAACCTATTTTGTTAATCCTTTATGGTTGATTTTTGCGAAAGTTTATAATAAAAAAAACAATAGATGATTTTTTCAGACAGTCATTGAGTATGACTGATGGTAATGAACAGATAAATATAAAAAAAACCCACCACAGTGAGGTCGTGGCACAGTGGGGATGTGGCATAGTTGGGTCCAGTATAGATTTAATCTGACAGTGATTAAAATCACTATCATAAGAAATGCTTCGATGCAAATCTGTAGATGGTGTTTAATTCTAAAAAATTGGTGGATAATTACAAAAGCAATAACAACTTCTACTTCCTTATATATATCCAGATTATTAATTCTTTTTTAATTATATATTATATATTTTTTATAATTAATTGTTTTCAAGTTATTATTGATTTTTAATATGTTAAAAGTAATCATTTTTAACCTACTTTTTTTTGTCCTTTAAAGTGAAAGTTTATAATAAAAAAAATAAATAAATAAATTTATTACCATAACTTTTAGCTCAATTCGCAAGTCCGAAATTTTTTTTTCCATAATAAAGTACATTACATTAGCTTTAATTTAATATATATATAAAAGTGTGAGACCTTCCGGAACATTTTCAAAAGTTAAGTTGAAAAAGTTAATTATTTGTGAAAAAGTTGTCATTTTAAATCCCCCCCTGTGGGCACGTAAAGGGTCAGATATAAAAAAAAATATACCAAATGAAAGGTAATGATATCATGCATCTATATAAAAAAAAAATTATATTGATTTGGTAATTTTTAAAATAGTTATAGCAATTTTAAGTAAAAAAAATTGAAAAAATTTCGAAAATTAGCGATTTTTAAATTTGTAATTTTTTTGGAGGTTTCCCTCATTTACGGGGAACGAGGGAATTTTTTTCAATTTTTGAGGGTAATGTCTTCGACTAGATACGATTTGTGATCTTTTGACGTATCATTGAAAGAAATCGGTTCGGTGAGAGCTGAGAAAANAAGATATCGGTTTGGTGAAAGCTGAGAAAAAGTTGTAACAGACACAGAAAAAAACACATCATAGTAAAACCAATACCTACTCAGCATTGCATGGAAGCTAATAAAATAATGATATGANTTGCATGGAAGCCAATAAAATAATGATATGAACATAAGCTGATTTAATTTTTCAACTTTTAAGGTATTAAGAAAAAATAATTTATACCTAAATACTAATAACAAATAAGTTATAAATAATTTTGAAAATAAATACAAAATAATAAACAATGTAAAATTTATTTTATTTAAAATTAAAAACAATTCCTGCCTTTTTTTAGTCATATTTTCATTACTATTATTTAGAACACGCAAATAACAAATTAACAAAAACAAATAAATTACCTATTATAACTACTAAATTATAAAAAAAAAAAAGATTAAATTTTGTAATCAACTAGATTCTAATCAATGCATATTTCAATAAGTATCAATGATACTTGGTAGTTTGTTATCATTTGTTGGACCATAGTTAAAAAAAATTTATCTATAACTACGTTTGGAGTAACTGCTATTCCATTTATAATTACGTCCAGATCGTTATCTTTTTCAAATAACGTTTTCTATGAATATAAAAATGAAAATACAGCCATAATAATAACTGTATTACTCAATAGCAATCACAAATTAATAATAATTTCCATGTATATAAGGCCTAGTACGTTATTGATAATTCGTAAAAATAATTGAATTTTAAATTTGGGTGGGCCGGCCCTGTGCTACATTAAATCTAAGGGGGACCAGGCCCATCCATGTCTACGTTCCTGGTACTAAATACTCATGACCGTATTTATGACTTTGGTGTTATAACTAATAATAATATGTAAATCATGAGTACCAACTATTATACAATCAAAAATAACTTAAAATTTATTTTTGAGTTATACGTGATAGGTACACGTAAAATCACATTTAATGTTCATTTTTGTAGGTTGCAAGTAAACATATACCTGTTTAACAATAGAAGCTATAGTAACACATACTTAGTATTTACTGTTGGATTAAATTCAAATGATATGAGTAAAATAAGTTAAATAGTCGTATTTAACAACTTGCTAACAATACAACTAGAAAAATTGTTCACCTGTATTGTTATTGTTACCCTATTTAGCGATGACACATGTTTTATTTTGTATTCAACTTTTTAAAAAGCGACCTCGATATGTACTCAACCATAATATAGTTTCATATTTTATTTAAACGGGTAGGTTAAAAGTATCAAATAAATGCATTGTTCTATAGTATTAGACATATTCTATTTAGTACGTAAACAAATATTTCATTTTTGTATCATATATGTTATTTTCTTACAATAAAAAATATATACCGCGGTTAATATTAATTTTTTTTTAAATATCTTGAGGTAAATTTAAAAATAATAATAATAAAAAAATAAAAACACATCATCGTAAAATTAATACCTTCTCAGCTTCGCGTCGAAGATAAAATTGTATACAGTATTTTTGCTTTTAATGCTATTTCCAAAATTAGAGCCAAACTTTTGATAACGGAGTGTTGTCACACTCGACTAAAAATAAAAAATGTTCAAAAGTATAGCTAAACAATAGATATAATTGAAAATAGGAAAATTAAAAGTAAATGTCGATGCTATTACTATTTCGGTGCATTTTTTGTTTATTTATTATTTTTAAGCTAAATTCTGTTTCATTTAAGAGTTGCAAGTGCATTAGGATATAAAATTAAATATTAAAAAGGACGATTTCATAGGGGTGTGGGAAATATCATATTCTCTTATTTTTTTTATAGAATCGTGTGCATTCGGCAATTTTAGAATATATTATAAAATTTTTGTTCATTAATGTACTATAGTCCTCAAATTTTACTTCATATTTACTTAAATATTAACTCAAGAATGTGAAGATCCACAAAACTATTTATTTTCTTTTTCCCACCTACATTAATGCCACTAGAAGTTCTTTGATTATTCTTAATATATGATATTTATATTATATATTATTGTATTTATAATTTTTTATTTAGAAGCAAGCATGTCTATGTGTAGGAGTAATTACCACCTTTATTATGTTTTCTATAAAAAAAATATAATATATATTGTTTTACTTTTGTTGTTTATATGCACATAAACAGAAGTAGCCACCATTATTATACTGATTTTTTTTAAATAAAGTAGTATAACACTTTGTTGTCAAACTCTATTATTGTATAACAATAATTTATTTTTATACTTTGATTGTTTATTATTTTTTTAAGTTATAATTAAAAAATTGATACGAGTTGGAATTGTCAATAATAATTAAAAATTATTTTTTTTCGTCCATTTCTATTAGAAGAGTCATTGGAAATGGATCATTTCAATTTTAAAACTTATTTGTGCCAATTATTAGTGGATAAAAAATATTTCAAATTCTAGTAGTGGAACATTTATTGGTCTTGTCGCTGATGTTTATAACTATTATTTCTCACTACTTTTCGTATGGTTGACAATACGGGAGCCACAACAATGGTATAAACCTTGTCCCCTCAGCCCATAAGGTTACGTCAGGTCGACACTCGGTGTAAAAATCCTGTCTAATCAATAAGGAAGAGCCGACACCAAATAGTTATGATATCGGTTAAAAGGATGAAATATAAATTGGTAAATTTATATTTCTTAAAAAAAGAAACATTTTATATAGATAGCAAAAATTTCTACTAGTTAAGTTAAAAAATTATTATTTTTCAACGTAATTTCACAAGTTTGAAAAAATGATTAACTTGTCTAGGTCTGTATGAATAGCCAAAATTAATTAGAATTAAGAGTTTAATACTATTGTGCGTATATAATAGAATTTTAATTTGCTAAGTTTGATAATTATAATCATAACTGTCTAAAACAGCTTATTTTTTTACAGAACATTTACCATGTCATATAAAATAATAACATTTTATTAGACATTATTAAATAATTAATTGTAATTATTTTTGATAGGTCGTACAAGTCAATAATTTTTATTGTTTTATGCAAAACTTTTAACAAAATTATAATTTTGCTACCAATATATTGCGATTAGAATTTGCTATATTACTATACTTAAGGAAACAATATTTTGTTTTTATTAAAAAGTAGCACAAAGCGACTTTTTCATAAAAAATGTCCAATTATTAATTAAATATTGATATAGAGATATTAGGAAATGGTGTCATTAAATATTAAATAAAACAAAACTTTTTTATTTTGAAGAAAATTTAGTATACAAAATCAAGGGAAAAAAATTCAGTTTTCGAAAATATCACAATAAAATTTGTTAAGCATTCATTATAATGTATCAACAGATAATAGATTATATCCAAGAATAATTTTTTTTTAATAATGATAGATATTCATTTATATAAAGACAATCTCATAATGATAAAATATAGTGCTTACTTATCTTAATAATATAATTATAGTTATGTAAGTGAAAAATAAATAATAAATAAAATATCTGACAAAAAAATGAAAAATGAATAATTTTTAAAGATATCAATACAGTGTAATGTTAATAGAATATCAATTTTAACAAGTATAATTTTATGAATATAAAAGATTTTATCAGGCTGTAAGTACATAATGGTCAATTAAATATTTACATAGAAAAATCAATCAAATTAAGTAGAAATTTTAACTGTATACATAAAAATAAAACTATAATATTAGTCCAATTCGATTAAGTTAGTTGCCATGTTCCATACATCATTAACTTTTGACGCCAATCATACCCAAACTACTCATTAAATTTATAAAGGAAAACAAAATTATACACAGTGGTATTTAATTTGTAGTTTAAGTAGGTAAGGTTGTGTCACCATTCTCTTTTTTGACATCTTCAACATATTTAAATCTGTCTTCCAAGTATCCTGGAACCTATTAAAAAGTAATAATATTTAAAAATTATTTTAAGTTGACCAATAATCAAATAAGTAAGCGCATGCACCATAATTTTGTAAAAATTTAACACACCGTATTAGTTCACGCCAATATTATCTCAGTTTGGGGAATTATCCTTTAAAAAAATAAAAAAAGAACAATTGCGTAAATATTAATAAATATTTACACTGTTCTTTCTATTTAATTATAATATATAAAGATTAAAAATATGAAACTACACAATGCGTAGCAATGATTATAATATTTTAATGTATTATTTCAGTAACTCAAAATTACTATTTGTTTTAATATAAATTAAACATCTCCCTATTAATGTTGAAGTAAAAAATATGTAGTTTTATTAACTTACGATTTTTATTATTGAGGTAGTAAATATTTAGTTTTAATTTTAGCTCCTTAATAATTGAGAGGCTAAAAATAAATATTATTACTAAGTTTTATTTAGAAGATGATATATTTTTTTAAATATAACTATAATTTTTAAAGTGACATATAATAATAATTCCATCAATATTGTAACCAAAGGTCAATAAAGGCTGAGTAGTAGAGAAACTAAGAAGCCTTAGAGTTTGCGAGGTGTCTAACAAAATCAATTAGCTAGAATTTAGTTTTTTTTTTTTAGTAAGATTAAATTTTAGTTTACACTGATTTTTAAAAAAAGTATTCCTCATCATATTTAATAATGAGATTTCAAATTCCCTAAATGCATCATAGACATAGTTTTTCTTTTCTAATTTCACACTAGAATTATAGGAAATTATATTTAATTAACAAAATGATAGACAAAAAAGTTTGAACTGAAAAATTAATAAAGCTCTGAGCGTTTTACTGGTGCTAATGTTAACAGTGGCGTAATCATGGGGAGGTACGGATAGGGCTGTAGCCTACTCCCAATTAATTTTTAATTGATAAATTAAAAATAAATATAATAGATAAAACACATTACATTAAACGACTATTATATGTATTTACTTAGAAATTATATTTTATATTTAATCTACAAAAAATATCCAAATTGATTCACATTTAAAAAATTAACTGTAAAGAATACAAAAAAATAAGAGATTATTAAATACTAGTTTGTCATATTATGTATATGTATACATAGTATAAAATTGGGTTGGTTGAGGCATTTAATTTTTTGCATAAATTGAGTAATAATTAAATTATTTTGAAAATTTTTTTTGAACATAAGTTATGCATGCATACAAATATCAGAATTCAATTTCTTTTTTATTCAAATGATTAGACCGATTTGTATTGTATTGTATTGAATCGTATATTTTTATGAAAGATCAAATCGTAAAATGAGCAATCAAGGCGTATTATATAGGCAACAACAAGTGGTTGTTAGAATAGTATGATAACAGTTCGTTCTAGCAGTGTTATCAATGCGACAATAATTAGATGATGTTTTCTTCACATTGAATCAAATTGAAAATAATTTGTAATAATTTTTTTGACAAAAATTAACATGAACTGATGGATTTTAACCTTCGATATCATTGAACCATGACCAATTATGATTGTGATACATTTTATGCAATGAAAGTGATGATTATGTCATTGAAGAGACATTGTTCATGGAGCACAATAAATATTATAAGATTTTTTTTTTATCACTTACCGTACCTGACCGAAATTTAAGTCGCATATAAAATAAAACCACTTTGCCATCTTATCAAAGGAAAAATTCATATCAAGCCTCAAGTGAACCAACCTTATACAGACAAGATGCAAAAAAAAAATTTATTTAGTAAACATATTAATTTAAGTTTTAGTGAACTGTGCAATAATTTAAATATAATTGTATGAGCAGGAAAACATTAGGGAAAATAATATATAACTGAACATTAATTATAAAATGATTAATTTATTTGTTTTTTCTTAGAAAAATAAATTAATAAATTTAATATAACTCCTAAAATTATTGAATAGATTGTTAAAAAACTAGTCCTCCACTAAAAAAGAAACTATGTACTATAATTAATGGAATATTGCAAGGACTGAATAATAACAACAAATCAATTAACATAAAAAAAATATATCATTAATTTTAACTTATATACAAGTAATTAAATTTAAAAACTTAAGTAAAAAAAAATTAAAAAATAAAACAAAATTTATTGATATTAGATATGAATGAATAATTTTTTTTATACATACTGAGGTGTACATTATCATTAAAAATGTTTACATGAATTAAAAAAATAATATTGTTAGTTTATAGTCAGTAAAATTAAAATTATTTTACATTTTCTAATTAAAAGTATACCCTGTAAAAAAACAGTTTATTAATCTCTAACATAACTCACCTGTGGTTTAGGACGATGCGTATTGACAGCATCAATTGGAAAGTTAATCTGTTCCATTTTACAACCATATGCTACTGGTGTTAGTTTAATTAAGGTATGCAACGGCACTTCCAAATACGGTAACTCTTCTATTAATGAAAATAAAAAACTGAAGGTTTATATTGCCAACTGATAAGCATTTTTTTTAAACATTACCTGCATTTTTATCTAAGAAGTATGCTAATAAACACCTAAGTACAGCTTGATGGCTGACCACTAACACATTACCCTGTCTCTCAAGCTCCATAATAACTGGTTCTAATCGAGCCACTAAATCTTCATATGATTCACCTCTTGGGTAACGGTAAGCAAATTTATCTTTGTCACGGGCTTCAAATTGTTCTGGGTATTCATTTTTTATCATTCCATAAGTCTTACCTTCGCATACTCCCTTAACAGTACAATAAATAAAAAATATATTCAAATTAATAATTGAATAAAAATTGAGATCTTACAGCATCAATTTCATTAAGAGACTTCCATCTTTCTTGTGGTGCACGTACACCACACGCTGTTTGAATAGTTCGGTGATGCCATGAAGTCCAAACCCGAAGATTTTTAATATTTTGGTCATTTATGTAGTTGGCTAAGGCTACAGCATATTTAACTCCATTTGGTGATAACTGTGAGTCACCACCAATCTTGCCTTCTTTGTTCCACTCACTTTCTCCATGCTACAAAAAATTAATTTTACTTCTTTAATAAATAATGTACAATTAATAAAATTATTACTAATTTAAATATTCAGTAAAATTTCTATTAAATTGTAAAAAAACTAACAACATTTTTTAGAGTAAAATGCATGTAATTTAAAATTAGCTTACTCTTGTAAGATAAATAGTTCTTGGAATGATATGAATATTCATCAAGTAGTAAACAATGCGTGCTTGAATGTGGCCTTCATGTTTATGCACTAATACTTTTTCTCCAGTATTGAATATTTTCATATAGCTAAGACTGGATTCTGTGTGTTCATCCAATGGCTCATATCTCTCTTGGTAATGTTCTATTCGCTGCAAGAAATCTCGTAATGCTATATCTGCCCCCATGCTTTGATAATCAGGGCTATTAACCTTCACTTCCTGCAAATAGATTTTTTGGATAAAATAATAAAACTATAATTATATCTTTATTGTTGTCTGAGAAATATTACAGATATATAAATATTATAACTACAATATAAAAATAAAACAAAGAAAAATCAACACCAAAAAGTTGAAGTTAGTAACAGAGTGTAGAAGTTTATACATCAACAATATAAACAATAGACTAATTTGATGTAGTATTAATTAAAACAAAAAAATTATAGTAAACCAATCAATACATTTTAAAAATGAAATAAATATGTACCTTATTTAAATTAAATTACTTAAAATAAGTATCTTTAAAAATTTTAAAAACGAAAATTTATTATTGAAATTTTCCAAGTTAATATTTAAATTTATACCTCTATCAATAGAATTTTTAAGTCCAAAGTTTTTGGCAAAAAAAGCATATTTTAATTAACTAAAATTTTTTTTTTATTTAAATTTTAAACTGTTCACCATTATATTTTGTTCAATTATTTTAGGATCATCACAGACAGATTCTACAAAAAACAACTTAAAACCTCGTTTCTTAACGACTATGTCCAATATTAACTGCCGTCGTTCAATTGTAGAGTTAGTAGCATCAAAAACCTGAAATAAAAGGATGAATATAATTATTTTTATACAACGTAATATAATTTATTCCAAAGTTCTCCTTAAAATAAGACTTATTTACTCACTGCTACTTCACCACCATTGTCCAACCAAGTACATACATCGTCAAGGGCATCGATAGCACATTGAGTTCGAATAGCCATAGCTTCTTTATTGTCCGGTCGGAAAAATTCATGGCTTTTGTATGCTGTGGTGGCATGCCGGCGGTATTCTCCCAGGTTGAAAACTAAAATATATAAAATTTTAATATTTAAGTTAAGATTAAATAAAGCATATTAAGTGTACCTTTTGTATTTATACCAATCCAATTAAGGTATCTGGAAAGTTTTTTTGAAATGTAAGTTTTGCCACGAGCTGGTAGCCCTACCATGGCAATGACATGTGGCGTATTGACATAATTTAAACGTTCTCCTAAAAAAAATGTCATTTTAATATGAGAAAGATGTATTGATCAAAGTATTTGATAAAATATATCCGTCAGACAAAAGACATGTTATGTTACTTATTAAAGTCACGAATTTCGTTAATTTTTATATCACAGTTACAAATTAATTAATTTCATAGACTAAAAAGAAGGCATTCATGCAAATTATTTTGGTACTATGAATAAATAACTTGGTTATTAATATTTCAAAATTTATATATTCATATAGTAATAAATAAGTCTTTAGGTCTATTTATATAAATTAAAGTGCGCATTATAATTTTATTTGAAATCGAATCACGCACTTTTACAAACGTTCTAAGTCAAAAATAACTAAACAATGAAATACTGAACAAAACAATAATTTCTAAAGAAGTAAAATTGCTAAGAAATGCAAATCATAATATCGGCATGATAATAATAAGCTATTATTTTTAAATGTACAATGACAATCAGGGGCGGATTGAGAGACACAATAACTAGGGCAGCTCAGCTCGCACCAAAAAATAATTGTGCCGCTCTTTGTCAACAAATAATTTTACAAAACGAATTACGTTAATTATAACGGTTCTCATTACTCTGTAGATAGCAACCAGGGTGCAATTGCGCCCTTGGTCAGTCCGCTTCTGATGATGATTTTATAATAGGAAGACTTATAATTTGTTGTCATCAATTATTCATGTATTTTAACATAGTATACAAGTCAAAATTATGATTTATTATAATATTTACATTATATTATAATAGATTAGATATATTAGTTTTATTTATACTGTGATATAATGTTGCCAACCTAAGTACTATACACATACTCTTTGTTTATGTTGATTTCGATATGATTTTTTAAGTAAACAAATATCTAAAATCCACGCTTTATATACATGTTTTATTGTCAAAAATTTTTAAAACGAAATTATTTTGCAACGAAACAAGTGATTTTTTACGGTACCTTTATCGACAAACATTATATCGATAATATTTAGCACATAAAACTTTAAAAATTAAATGTACATGTTTTGTATGTAAAAGGTATGAACGTCAGTAATTTTTTTAATAAAGATCTGATTAAGTTGGTTATTTCTCATATCATTCCAAAACTACTAATTTTGACAATTTAACCAAAGTACAAATAAGACGATTATTATTACATTAAAAATATGAATAAATTACTTAATTTAAATATACTTAATGTAAATGATAACGATAAACTTCAGTATTACACCTAGCAAAAATGTGGATCAAGTGGTATTTTATTTTAAAGTGATATAATCAAATTCATTTTAAAGTAAAATTTTAATAATAAATTGAAAAGTATAAAATATATCAATTGAAATAATTAAAACGATGAAAAGATCATCATAATAGAGTATAATAATTCATAAGCATAAAATTCAGACAAAATTCTTATTTTATAATTAATTAAAAAAATGTAATTCAGAATCGTCGTCTTTTTGGAGTCAAAAAAACTGCAACTCAAAGGAATACAAATAATCACTTTCACCCTACCGAGTAAATGCAAATTAACCGCTTTGTATTATTGAGAAGTACTCGATGATTTACAAATAAAAATGCACATATCTAAAGAAGTAATAGGCTACACTACAAATTAGAATTAAAATAAAATACAAATATTTGAATTTTGTTTAGATTTACTTTTCAATACACATTTATAAATGATTTCGTATTTTCTCTTTTAAATATCACATAAAGCCCACTGATTTAATTTAATTTTACATAGATTTCTCATTCAAGTCAGTTAATTAATTCAATTTTAATTTATGTACTATTCGTTAAATTTATATAACTGAGATCTAATCACACACTTCTAACAAATATTTATATATTATTATTTTTATTTATAAACTATACAATTTTCATCGGTAATGATCAGAAAAACTCAGTCAATAATCAAGATTAGACTATTAAAAATCGAAATGGGCTCCAGAGCGATCGCTTCTTGCCATCGTCCTTTAAATGGGGAGGGCAATGGGATCTAGTAATAATTCTATACACAAAATGAATCAAGGATCACAATTATAGTATTTTTTGTATTGGTATTGTTATAAGTGCCGTTATTTGAGGTTAAAAACTTAGATAAAAACACTTAAAAACGCAATATTTACATAGATAAAATTAAAAAAGTATATTTTAATTAGTATTAAAGCTGTTAGCATATAATTCTTAAAAAAAGTATTAATGATCATTGTTTCGACATTACACAAAACTTTGCTTATAGTATTATACTTTTTAGGTGTAGTTAAAACTAGCCCTACAAAAATATAAAAAATATAAGCATTGGCGTAAATTTTTTTTTTATAAAAATACAAATAATTTTTAAAAAATTTAGATGGATACAGCAATTTTTTAAGGGCTCAAGACCCAAGTTCCTCGATTTTCGACTATATATGCAAGTATATACATTTTATCCTAGCCAAGCTATGCCATAGCTAACAGATAAAAATCAATAAAATGTACTTAGTACATCGTCTAATAGTTATATTTTACATGAATAGTATATTTTTACGGAGGAAAATTAAAATTTAAACAAGGTAGTAATAATTCACCGCATTAGAATAAAGCTGTTAACATGATATTATTTGTTTAGTTCATTTAGAACTGTATTGTAATTTATAATAACGTTTTGTGTCGGTTGACTCGGTATTCGAATTGCTAATTTAGATGTGTTCATAAGCAATGTAATGATTGACATCATATGGCTTCGGGTAAAATGAAATTTAGAAGCATGTCAAATGAACAATACGTACTAACAGTTGGAAAAAATGCGTTTTAATTTTAAGTAGAAATCAATTTTCAATGTTTTCTACAAATAACACAATTAATAATCACTAAGGAAAACTAATTTTCTGGGTTTGTTTACGTCATTCTCAGTGTTTATTACACATGATATAGATTATTTTAAATGTTGTATTATGGTTTTATTTTTTGAAGATATAATAAAACATACTATTAAATACTTATTTTTTAAGACTTTAAATGTATTTTTTACTATTAAAACGAAAATTATGATATAGAAACTCATTCCAAAATATTAATATTATGATTGTTCGTTATACATTTTGTTTTTAACTGATATTAGGGTATATATATTTGAACCGTTAAAAATTTAAGAATGGTGTTTTGCATTTAAGTTTGATATTGCAGACATATATATATATATATATATATATATTAAATAAGAAAAAAATTGACAAAATATTTTATTATACACCAAAAAATAAGTTATAAAAAGTCTTTTGAAGTCTAAAATAAATAATTATCTAAAAATTATGAATATTTTCTAGCAAAAAGTCAAGAGTAATTATTTTTGTATTAAAAACAAATGTTTAAGTATTATAATATGATATACATTCCTAGTTTATATTAAAATATTTGAGAAAATATAACAAAGTAAACCGACATAGGATTAAAGAAAAATGTATTAATCGAAGGGAATTGAATTTGAAAATAATATTTATGTATAAAAAAAATGTAATAATATTCAAAAGTACGAGATTATTTTATCCAATATATAATTATGTTCAATAACGATATTCAATAAAATTATTAATTTTATATAAAATAATAAATATAATATAAATTTAAAAATAAATTTTTATATATAATGCGTTTTAAAATTAATTTTATATTTTAAATACAAACTTTGTACATAAAAATCGTTGAAAATAGTATCTACTGTTATAAAAATGTTATACATATTTACGGAATTTCTAGAGTTTTAATAAATAGTTAGAAACAAGTTTTTACATTTAATTATTATATTACGTGACGACTTTAATAAATTAGACATAAATTGAGGGAGCATATAGATGTGTTATATACCTTATCGTTAGAATATTTCATAGGATCAGATATATTTGATGGAAATATTAAGCCTTCTATATTTTTCGGTTATTTCAAACAAGTTTTTTAACTATTATTTGTCAGGATAAAATGTTACCTAAAACAACTAAGGTAACCTGTTTAAGTTTTCGAGGAAAATACATTAAAAATGAGAAATGATAGAGTAAATAAACTATCAAAAACAAGGCAGAACATTTATTTATATTATTTAAAACAAATTAAATAAGAAAAATTATACTAGTTTATTTGTGCAGTATTAAATAGATTCATTTTTATGTTACTATATGAGAGATCATATAAAAAATAATAATAATAATAGTAATAACTTGTTTTTTGAATAATGTTCTGTATTGATAAAAATAAATGACATGAAATTTGCTGATAAAATTGAGTAAATTTAATTCAACATTTTTGTAGTGCGATCAATTTCAAATAATATGTAAAAAAATGTTTCCTTCAATTCATCAGACGTTTCAAAAGCAAAGAAGACACGAACTTGGTCGCACACATATATAAATTGCATAGTTTTTTTTTTCGTCCTCATTCTAATCGATTATCCGCCGCATAACCGTTATGCTTGACCTTATAACAGTTTAGGCGTTAAGCATCTGTGTACACAATGTAATACACATAAAAAAAAAAAAACTACGAAGAAAAAACAATAATTTTTATCTAAGGAATAATCGATGCATAACGTTGCATGTGTTCCACCGAGTACGTGCAAGGCCGCAGGGTTAAAAATGTAATGATTTTTTTAGTCAAGGTTGTGAATAGTCAACTCACCGATTACAATGATTTCCTGCCGTTCGAAATACGACATCCGACGTGACAACATCTTGACCGAGTCCGATGATGGTTCTCAACGGAGATTAAATTTCAAATTGTATTTTTTTAATAAAATAAAAAACCTGCAAGGTTTAGGCACATGTTACAACAGTTGTCGGAAAAATTGTGGATTTCGGGCTCATTTAACCGTTTTTCGCATATCGATAGTTTGACGAGCAATGAAGAACAATGAATTTTTTTTTTTTTTTTCAAGAAGATTTAAGTGCGACGTGTGGCAAACGACTAGGCATTCGTCGTAACAGTGTTGTAATAGTTGTAATCGTTAAGCCGTTTTATTCGTCGCCGTTTCATTTGGTGGCGGCAGTAGCTGGGCATGGGCCTATGAGACGCGTCGACGACACTGAACGAACGTGATACGAAGGTGCTTTCTTCTCGATCACTACTAACAAACGCTAATGACGTGCTCAACGGTCACGGTTATAATTATTGTACGTCTGGTCTATAAATATAACCGAAAGATTTGAGCATAAATCGCACCTAACCTCCCTAACGTGACAACGCCGCGATACTCCAGACCTTGTCAATCAATAATCCAAGGTCTAAATTGTCGTTTTTTTTTTCTACCCAGATGAACTTTTTTATACACAAAATAAATTTTCTTGTTTCGCAGTCGTTTTATCTAGCGACTTTTTGTTTCTCTAAAAGTATCCGTAAGACCTTCGGTGGTGTTTTGTATTAAATTTAATTCAGGATGTCCCCTCCTACTGCTACCCAACACTAATGACTAACGGCATCTGGAAATTCTGGGAAAAATTTCCTTACGAATAACGTACGACGTTGTTGTAAAAACATATTGATACAAACGTAATTAATTTTGTTTTGTTTGCCAAAACGGCTAGAGTGCATAAACAGTTCATGCTTCGTTTAACATTTGAGTTATTCTTATGGTCCCCCATTATTATAGTATTAATAACGTTTTATTTACAAAAAGTAAAACACTATGTACATAAAAATAAAACATTTATAACATTGTTGCAATCCAATGGTAGTCATTTGTGTGTTTATTTTTACATAAAATGACAAGACCGCACCATTAAATGGATGTCATTTTTTATGCTTTTCAAAAGCGCTGTTGAATTAAGCACTAAAATCGAATAATTGATTGTTTAGACAAGTTTCTTTTTAACTTTTGTAATTATAAAAGTTATGATTATAATCATATGAACAAGGGCGTATTTAGAAATGTACAATGAATTTTATTTTCGTTCCTTATCCTAAGGATAAGGAATGAACATTTAAGATGCAGTATAGGTGTAGCGTCAATCGTGGATAAAATGAAAGAAGATACTTATAAGGTTTGGTGGTGTTATGATGAGAGAAGAATCGGAAGCTGCAAGAACAGTTATGGAAATGAATTACAAATGAAGAAGAGGTAAATGAAGACCGAGAAAGATATGTTATTGAATATGATATGAGGATGTCTGATGTGTGCGTAGATGATGTGAGAGATCATGTCAAGTGGAAGTTTAGGATAATGGTGGTGGCTGACTCCAAGTATTTAGAATAAAAGCAAGCAAAATAAGAAGATAATAAATAAATTTCATAATCGATAAGGTATCATAAAAATTGGACAAAAATAACACAAAACAAAATTATAATTTTTTTTTTTCAATTTTCAATCAATAAGTATTTTTTATGATCATCCCTTATAAGAGTGACAATTTTTTCACTAACATAACTAACTAGTTTATTTATTAGACATATATTTAATTTAGAAAATGACTGGTTGACAACATCTTTTACACCATTATTTCAGAATTTATTGACACGTTATAGTTAAGTTATAAAAATATAGAAAAGTTGTTTTCATCCAATCATTTTCCAAATTAGATAATTATCTAATAAATAAGCTAGTTAATTATATATGTTGCCATTTGAAAAAATAATTTTGACACCTTTAAAAGGTATAAGGGATGATCATAAAAATATTTTATGATTAATAAATTGAGAAAAATATGTTAATATTTTAAAATGTGTTAATAGTTATGTTGGGTTTAAAAATAAACCCAACCTTGTATAAAAGAAAATTACAATTTTTTTTTTTATTTATTAATTAAATATAGTTTATGATAAATGCATTACTTTGTATAATAATTAATGTATAAAATATAGGCATTTTTGTTTATGTATTACACTTCAAGAAGATTAAATTCAAAATATTTGTTAGTAATAAATGATAACATTTATGGGACTATCCTAGAGAAATTTGCTTCACAAGACAGCTATATCAACCAATGTTCAATGAACATATGTTATAGATAACCACAAAAAAGTGGAAATTGTTTTCAATTGATCAGTTTTCAATCACTAACTCTTCATCAAATGCTATAACATTGCTCGATAAAAATATTAGCATATCTCAGCCAATGGAAGAAAGGGCAATTGTCTTGTGCTCCCCTCTAAATACGCATCTGCATATGAAACTATAAGTAAAATAAATAGTATCTAAAAACATGTATTAAAATAAATGACTGTAAGTTTCGACTAAAAATTAATTGATATTTAACAATAATATTGGTTAAATTATTATATAATAACGTTTCGATGATTGACAAAGACCATTTTGTATTAAATAAAAATTGTATAACTTACACTTTGTGTAATAGGGCTTCACTTTAGTGAACCCTTAAATGTAAAATAGTTTATATAATTGGAAAATTAACTTCAAATAAAATAAAAAAATTAAGTATGAAGATAATGCACATACATTATTCGATAGGGACTAGTAAACTGAATTCAGATTCACCAAAAATGCAAAATATTATTTTTTTTTGGAAATTATCATATGATACAGTTCATTACTATACTATTTAAATAAATATTCATTTAATTTATCTTAATCTATATGCAAAAATAAATTGCAATTCTTTAGGTTATACTTTCTAAGAATATCTTATTTATAAGAATATAAATCTTTATTATAGCCTTAATTACCCTAAAAAATAATTCGAAATAATTATAGTTATATTGTTATTTATAAGAAATTTTCAAACGTTTATCTGTTTAATAATATTTTTAATTATAAACAAGTACGCACATCATACACATGTTATTATAAATCGGCAGTACGGACAGAACGTAACTCAAATTTTGACAAAAAGAGATTTTTATCAATAATAATAAAATAAGTTTTTCACAACATTTTTTTCTACATATTTTATAGTAAAACTCATAGTTATATTAATAGCTATAAAAATAAAATCACCAATTATATTAAAATGTATATTATTTAAATTTGTTTTTTGATCATTCTGAAAACCTAGAAAAACTGAGATACGTTGCAGTATAAACGACGGAATAATTCAATAATGTTGATTTTCATTTCACAGGCATTTCACTCTCATCCATTCACCCTTAAAGAATTTGAATAGCGCGTTTTTTGCTTTATCCTATCGAGCCTCTTTATTTTTTGATAGTTTAAATAATAAAAATATTTAGCTACACACGTCATGTTTATGACATAAGATTAAACAAAAATCATTTGACACTTAACAAAACAGCGTTTTAACAGATACTTCGAGATAATAAAATACATAAAAGCTCTATATAATGTCTAGAAACATTATTTAAATAAAAATTAAAGACATGAAATAAAAGTTAAGTTATTAATTATTTCATATTCAATACTATAAAATAATTATTTCAAATCATCTAAGGAGCTTGAAAAAATGCTCCTTAAATGATCACAGAATCTGCAAAAACACTACTTTCGCGTTAAATATGTTGTGATGTAATTGTTACGGGCATTTAGATAAAATTGACCTCTTAATCAATTTCTTCATTGAAATTATTAGGTTGGGATTTTAAAATCATCAATAACAAAAATAAATTGTTTATAAATAAATAATTGAAGATTTAATGTAGTTAAGCAAGTAACCAGAAAACCGATTTTTCAGATCAAAATTTTACTAACAATGTTAACCAAAATTGAATGTAAAACAGGGGTCGGATTAAAAAAAGATTTCTTTTAATGTTTAAATATATTACAACGTTATCTTATAAATGAGTTTAACGTTATTCATAATATAAACTGTATATAATTTCTATGTTTATCATTTTTATTATTAAAATGTTATTCAATTTTTTTTTGTTCATCGTTTTTTTTAACGTTACTACATTTTTACGTTATAAAGGTTCGATACTACCACGAGCAGTTTTTAATGTGAGCAAGCAAATGACTACTTTATTCTTTCCATAGAATATTATTAAATATAGCATTTGAAAATAATTTATTTTTATTTTAAGAATAATTGTTTTACCTTACAAGTTGTATTATGTTTAATATAATTTCACATTTATTGATATCACATATTTTTGGTTTTTTGTTTTTGATTATGTTTTAGGAAAATGTTTTGTTATAAACGTTGTTCATGCACTGATGTAAAGTTATTTCGCTAGGTACCAATATAAATTATCAAAATTGCTGGAATACTTTTTTTTAAGTTAATTTACAAGTTAAAAAAAGACACTCGATTTAACTCTAATGATAGTAGTTGTATAAAATGAATTGTCCCATGATCGAGTAAAAATTGTATAAATAGAAGTTAAATTGATCTGTGCTTTAATGTGAATCGGGCATCATTTCAACATTTCTACTAAATAATGTCATGGATTTTTGTCACTATATCTTACATAAACTTTTTTAGGACAACTGATAGTTTTTTTTTTACTAATTACAAAATCATAATTAATGGCGTGCTAAAAATCGTTATAATTTAAAAATAAGACCAAATTAGAAAATAACAATTCAAATGACATAATTAAATAATTATTAATAAACAAAAATTAGGTTGTATGTCACACACACAGTTTGAAAAAAACAAAATTATTATTTTTTTTAAATAGTTTTTTCGTACATCTAAAATACATATCCAAAACCAATAATATCAATGTAGATTGATTAGTCTCTGTTGTTATTTAAGCAGTACGCATAAAATGAACAAACTGATTTTATTTGATTGTTTTTTAAAGAGCATATTTGTAATATCGTAGTATTAAGGTAACTGATTATTTGATATAATCTCAAAATAAAGTTTTCAAAACTAATTTTAAACACAAAACAAATTTTGTATGTTATAAGCGGTGAAAAATTTTATTTCTATACAATTGTATATCCGGAAAAGTTAAAAAAATTACTTTTGAAATACAACTGTTACTATGAAGGGTCATAACTATTATTATATTTCAATAATCAAAAAATTTAATCTAAGTAAATTAATTTTATTTCAATGGAATTTTCTAATAAAATTTGGTTTTTCTATGGTTTTAACATTAATAGTCTGTATTCAATTTGGATTTTGGAGATGGCGTTAACGAAAAAACTCATTTAATCATAGAGAATACTATTAGTTTTAAGAAATATTACTATTTGATATAATTATGTATCTAAATCAGGATAGAAGATGACAAACCACGAACAAGGAACATGTATGTAAAGTTAAAGAATATATTAATGTCATTTATTGAATCATTAAGTAAAGGATGGAAAATTAGTGATTCATGGAATAGGTGTATCTACATTCAAATACAATAAAAAAGGAATATTATCTTATCTATGCTTAAATTAGATTTTTATTGTTATAAGATTTTATTAACCCAATATCGAACAGTCACAAGGAACAAAATGTTTATTTAATAGTAAAGTTGATAACATAATATAAAATTAAATGTTGTAAATTACTATAGCTTCATAGATAACAAAAATGTATTCGTAGGAAGAACCTAACAAAATAATCGTTATGTACTTTGCACAAAATTATCGACATAAAGCATCATTATATTCATGTCTAAAAATTTTTATAACAGAACAACTTGGTAATAAGAAAATTCATTATCGTATTATTTTTTAACCTTAGTATTTGCATTTATGAGTTTATTTAATTTAATATTCAAATTGTAATTCAAACACGTTAAGTGAAATTATTATCTTTAAAAAATTACGGTAAATACTTTATATATTACAGTGCCAAAAAATATTCTTGAAGACGGAGAAAGCCATAATATGTCACATAGAACACTGTCAAAGTTGTTAAACGACGCACAGGGCCAAGTAGGGTAGATACAAAAGATTTGGTAATATTAAATTAATCAGTTTCTTAGTAGTATTTAGTAAACAATAATTTTGATTGAAATATTCTTATATTTAAATGAAGAGAAAACATTTTGAATGATAATTTATTTTTGAAAACATAGCAAACGAAATACCTAAGTTAATACTTACTCCCTTAATTTCACATACAGTAATGTTTAATATCTATTAAATAACCATCCAACAAAATTAATAGATAAAAAAAACAATAAAACAATGAAATTTTTGATTGACAAAAATCCTTTCAAAATTACAATTGAATTTTCAAAATATCAATTAATAATATTCTACTTAACTAATAACTGAATATTAATGTTCTAAATAATCAACAAAGATACTTTTGGTATTCGTAACTAGTCAGTGAGTTTTATTCGTGCACTCGAAACAACAACGCTATTAATTCAGTTGACAAACAACTTGATGTAATATATTTTTTATGAATACATAAACATGGAGTAATGTGAATTTAAATAAGATGGGATTGTACCGCAATTCATAACACCTCGTTGCAATATTTATTCAAAGCAGACGGTCTATTTTTGGAAAACTGAATGAGATGATGACGTTTAATAAATGCGCGCCGTGAACAACAATTAGACGTACAAACAACTCACCCTCATCTTTGGGAACGACCCAGATCTCTTTATTTAAGTGTCTGAAACCTAGTGGTACAAATTGCGAACCATCGTGGAGCTGATCCAAACGACTCTCCATAGTTGCGAGTCCGTGACGAGACTGTGAATGGAAACAGACTGCATTCAGCGAGCAGATGCCCTGAACCGGTCCAGTGCGCATCTATCGCGGAACAGTGAACGCTTGATCCGCTTGCGCGCGCATGTCCGTTGGCGCGTCTATAAATACTTTTCAGTATTATCTCCAATATTTTTTTAGAGTACGTATATTATACATACACACACACAAGGATTTGCTAATTTTTGAATTGTACGTATAATTTATAATCATACAAATTGCGCTTGCGCTATTATGTTTTGTGCGCTTGTAAAGAAATTATCAGAAGGGCCTTGACAGTTATTATAATACACGTACGTGATCCGCTACTCGATAATTTAGAAAGTTTATTTAAGAACTATAAATAACTGTATTACCTGTGGCGGTCTTAGATAAACACAAGTTGAGACGAGGAAATGAATATACCCTCTTATAATAGAGCCATCTTTATATATATTCGGATGATTTTTTTATTAAGTATGCTAGACAACTTAAAAAGACTTACGTTCAAAATAAATTAAATATTGTCAAAAAAAAAATCACTCAGGAAAGAGTGTAAAATTTTTTATTCATTTTTAATTACGATTTAAAATTTAGCAAAGTCATTAAATTTAGATTATCACAGACAGAGGTAATTGATTGTGTTAACTCTGTATTAATATCGAGTAGTATTTTTGGTATACATGACGAGCATGTAACACTCGAGCAACGGACAATTACGAATTTAGAATAGGGAAACTGCAGCAGAAACTATAAAAATTCTATTTCAATTCTGTCAAAAATGTCTACATCGCTCAAGATAATACATTGTATACAACAAAAACACAAACATTTTTATATTATTAAGCAACTCGATTTTCTAATATCATTAGCATTTTACACCTGTACAAAATCCAACTTGAAATACACAGCTGTCATTAATTATGGTGTACAAATTGCGTTACCGCATGTTTAATAATCGGAACGAACAGAAAAATAGCGATTGGTCGCAATTTAACAAATTAAATAAAATTAAAAAACACAACATTTGATTTTTTAAATGCTTTTGGAGATATACAATTTACAAGGTTGTGACTGACGCAATACAGGTTGTAGTTAACTTGAATACCTTGTTTATAAGAGAGCGAATATATATATAACTATATTTTTATATATTGTGTAAAAATGATCTAGATTACAAAAACCTAAACGATTTAAAAACTGTTAACATTCATTAAAAATTGTTCTCAAATGCTTTGAATTTTAGAACTTAAGAGCATTATTATGAAACGTATTTAAACGGTAAAAATATGTTCATTAAAGAAATAGTATTGAAATATGTATAGCAAATTTCAGTTATATAACTTACACCTTTAATTACTAGATGCCTTTGATTAGCGTTTTCCAACTGGTTTTTAAATGTATCACATTAGGTATAAACAATATGATTTTAATTAATCGTAAATCATTTGTAAACTATAAACATAGGAATTCTTAGATAGGATATGATATTAAGAACACATACTACGATTGTTCACTTTTGAGATAAGTCTATCAACGGAAAGTGAAATGAATCATTAATATAAAAATAGAATCAATATTAATAACAATATGAATTTATTTACTATCAAGTCCCAAAGAATAGCGCATAATAATAAACGGCGACAGACTGCGATTGATGTATTGAGCTGTGGTTACATTTATCTGTCAGACTACATAGTTAATACACGAATTTTTAAACAAATGGAAAATGTAATATCAAAGAATATCATTCTTTTGCGTTCTAAATAATTTAAATTTATTTCATAATGTATACATTGATAAAAAAAAAAACAAGCTATTAAAATAATATTTATGAATACATCTTAGAAATTCATAAAATATTTTCAAGAATGTTAAGTGTTGCTCGTGATCAATTATTCATCAAGCATTATTGTACTTCTTATATAATATGTCCATTCAACTTTAATCTAAACATTTAACTTAAAAATTACATTACAAGTATATTCTCATAGTTAATTTCATCTAATTTTTTTTAGTATTTAATAGTATTTTGGGTCATTACTAGCGTCTAACACAGACGGTACTTTTCATTTAATTTTTTTATCCTTATTAAATTAAGCAACTTGATAAATACCTTTTCAGTGTTTTTAGAATTTTTTCATAAGCGGTAAACATGAGCAGAATTAGGGGTGAACTTTGAGGGCTAAGCTCTTCAAAATTAAAATTATCCCTTCTAAAAATTTTGAAAAATATATATAATGTTTTATAAACTTATTTTTTATGAGGAGGGGTATATTAAAAATTAATTTTTTATTCAATTAAATCAATTTTAAATATTATTATTATTGTACATTTTAATAATAAAGATAACAATAATAACTTCAAACTAAGGGGTTTGTTAGCCATAGTCCAGTATTTCCTAATAGTTCCACCTGAGGTTTCTAATAACACATTTTTCTATAAGTAAATTTAGTTAAAACTAAAACAAATATACTTATATTGGTGCTTGTATCGTCAGTTTAAAGCTGTAAATAACTGGATTTTCTTATAAAATATTTTTAGTTTATTTAAAATCTAAAAAATATTGAAACAACATACTAGAAATCAAGCTAAATGATATTGATCATTGGAATTGTTTATAAAAATTACTATTATTAAAATATGTAATGCACTGGGAGATTTTTTTCTATAGATATAATTTACAATAGGCTTATCTATTATTAATTAAATATTTGGTTATTTTATTTAGGAATGAACAAGTCTATTTAGGAATAGATGGATAGGGGATATTTATTCATAACGCCTTACTGGAATGCTTTAAATGTAGAATAAATAGCTTTATTTATAAAGTTAGACTAAACATAGTTAAACAAAAAAAAATTATCAAGTGTCATTAAAGATTTAATATATACTGGTCAATTCTCTAACGCTTGTGCCACAGTAAAAATATGATTAAAATTGGTAGAAAAAATGATAGAACAGAATAGAAAGTACAAAATAAAGAAAACTGATAAATAAGTTAGCCATAAAACAAATAGTTGCATATTCCAACACAAAATTAAACGAAATAAAAAACAAATATGTATATAAAATTTATATAGACCACATTCAAGGCACCAAACTCCATGAAAATGTATTATGGTAGGTACCACAATAATTTTTTATTTCTAGGAGCGATTCCCTAAGTACCCTTAAAACTAAAATCCTACTTAATATACATTGGTTAAAATTAAGAAAAACTAAAACGAATATATATTTATCATTGATGTACTCAGGATGACTAAAATAAACTTTATAAATGCACAAAGTCTCTAACCCTAATTATTAAATTGAGATATAACAAGGAAACAATTGATTTAAAAATAATTACTTTATAAATTTAATGTGATTATTTTATAACATGAATATTAATAACAAGTAGTGAAGAAATATATTCATAATTAAGTGCGAATGCTTAATGCGTCATCATTACGTTTATACGCGACACATTATCTTTTATAGACATTCTTAGATGAAAACGAAATCATGTATACTGAACGTAACATAAATCTTAAAACTATAGTTGGTCTTTCTTCCCACTTATTTTTGCTATCTAATCTATAATAAGTTCTAAATTTGATCATTCTTATTCATTGACAAAAGTTACTACAACGACTACCAATATTCAAGAAATATCACAACGCAGTTGTGGCTGTCACTAGAAATATATTTAAAAATAGAGACCATAAATATAAATAAAGATAATTATTTATAAAAATAATTATTAACATCATGAGTACATTTAATAGATGCAAACGGAGGAGGAAGACAGAAAGTGTAATCTACAAGCCGGTATTTAGAATTCTTAATAAAAAGACAGTCTTCTCATTAGTCAAAACTTTACCTGAAAGTGAAAATGCTTTTTCAATATATACATTTCCATAGGAAAGTGAGAGTATAGATTAAATTAAGTTAGCATGAGGAAATTTTATGTCATTAGTTGATTCTTTAAATATTTTTTAATTTAATAAGTTTCTATTCGTAAATTAATTTTTCCATGGAAAACTTCAGCGGTAAAGTTTTATAAATTTTAATAATATTTATTTTTTAGCTTCTATGTGAATCTAAAAAGGTATTAGTTAAATAATAGTGTGGGTTTTTTTTATATCTATCCATAAAACTGTTTAGCTCTCACGGGATCTATTTCAATGATCAATACGTCAAAAAAGAATTCGATTTTAATTTAGTTGAACTTATCGTTTCTGAAATTGGAAAATACCCCTTTAATTTAAGAAATTTAAAAAAATATCTAATTTCAATACGATATACTAGAGATGATAAGCTTTCTTTCAGTATAGTTTTTACAAAATTCCACTAAAAATTTAAGGACAAATAGGGTTTGAAAGAGACCATCTACACTTGTATAAAATATTTTTTCAACTCTATTTTTGAAAAAGTTCCGGTAGGTCTGACAACTTCTAACCTATGTCAAATTAAAGCTTCTAAATATAATAAAACATAAAAAAAAATTGCCCGAAGATTGTTTTCTTACATAATATTGGCCGTCTAAATACAAAAAATCGCAGTTAAAAAAAAAACATGTTTATATTATTAAAAGGATGTATAAAATGTAAAGGAACAACGTTTAAAAAAGTTTCATGTACTTTATATTCTTAAAGAATAGTAATTTTAGCAAAAAAGTATTGGCTATACGATTACAGAAATTTCAAATGCATATGATAAGATAACTCAAATAATAAACATAGCCATTAAATGGTTGAGTGGAAAAAGGAAACAATGTCTATTGAAAGTTTTGGTTTTCTGTTATTTTTTCCATTCAGCTATTCAATTATGGAATTACAAATATACAAATTATTGTGAAATTTAACAGATTCGCATCGAATCGTTTTTTATGATACTGATATTAATTGTATAATATCACATATATTTGTTCCCCAACTATGCCGTAACCCAATAGACCGGCTTATTAGAAATGCTACGGTTTTTGGTATTTCAGTTGACCATAAAAATCTTGAGTACTTTAACATCAAGTTATTAAAAGTATTTTAAGTAGATTTTTAATTAAGTGTTTAATTATAGCTAGCTATATAATGTGCTTGTACACCGTTTAAAAACTCAGTTTTTCTACTTCATAGTAATTTTTATTTTCTGGTAAGAAAATCAAAAAAGTTTTTTAACGGTTTTTAACTGTGACACGAGATAGTAAAGTAATATACAAGATATTCTCATACTTGATAACATTACATCTAGTTATTAAGCTAAATACAAATATAGTTATAAATCATTTGTTTAAAATTGATAGTCAATGTATTTATTCAAATAGTATAATATAATTCAAATAGTACAATAAATTATACTTCATTATACAAATATTTTATAATAAGCACAAGATATCAATAAAATATAAATTATAATATTTTTACACAATGTAAATAATTTTTAAGAAAAATGTAAACATTCGTTAAAAAATACGGTCGAATTTCAAAGAAATATAAGAGTATATTTTATGGTTTTACAAAAAATACTAAAAAAACATAAATCTTCGTAAGATATATAATTGAAATTTACCTCTAAATCAGATTAAAAATTGAATATTAAATATCATTTAAATGTTTTGTCAGTTAAACAACTAGTTCAAGACGTGTATAGAACTCGAAAAAAATATTGTAAAAATGAAATTTTATTTTACTTCTTGTTTAGTAATTAAGGGTATCCATTGTTATCATTATTTATAAAAATTGACCTGTTTCCTTACATTTTGATTACCCTGATTGGAGGAGCAATAGAGAGATTACCTAATATATTTTCAGTCAACAAAATCATCCTCCCTAATTAATCTTATATACTCATTCCTTGAATTATTTTATTTCGTTTTCTTTGAATGATTTCCAAATATGGCCGTGTTTTAAAGTAAAAGATTTTTTTTTGTTCTAACTTAAAAATACAACAACAATTAAAAACAAAATGATGACGTTGAAAATTTAAACGGTTTGAATTAGTTTTTTTTGGGACCATGTGTATATACATAGACAAATAGGAAATACTACACACAAGAATAGAAATGCACGCGTTATTTTTGCGTTACACATTCCATTAAAAAAAAAAAAAAAAAAAAATTAATAAAAAGAATACAACATACAAGAACACTATGTATTTGTATTATTTGTATATTACGTAATCTGTTTTTATCACGATCTAAAAAAATTGCCTATACTATTTTTTAAAATTAAAATGTCGTGTACAATAAACAAAATAATGAAAAATATTTTTCAAAAATATTATTATATGTCTTATGATTTTTTAGCCAATCTTACTTGTGTAAATATTAAATTTAAAACTTCACATTAAATTATACATACATATTAAAATATAGGTAAATAATAACCTGGAATCATGTTATAAATGAATTTAAAAGGCCTACTTATAATCTATTTAAAAATTTATAACATAACTGAAGGTCCAAATTTGTGTGTTTTATGACACATAGAGCGTAATACGAAATTTTAAAAATTTATAATGACTTAGTACACAATTAAGAATTTTTTCAATTAAAGTTAACGGGTTTAAAAAAAAAAATTGTAACAATAAAAATAAGCTAAGCATTACTATTATAAATTAAGTTGTTTTGTATAAAAACTATTACTTAACTTAATTGTATAATAATATAAATAAAAATTAAAAAATCATGTAAAATAAAATAACAAAAAATACTAGAGTGAAGGTTTAAAATTAAGCTTATTTAATAATATAAGTCAATTATTTATTTATAGTTTAATTGATATATTTTTAATTTAATATTTAAATTAAGTTAGAATAAATTAAAAAATTTGTCATAGAAAATTCTTAGTGATATTAAAATTATGTTGACAAATAAACATTCAATTTATTATTGACTACTTTCTTATAGCAGCTAAAAAATGTTATGTGCTGTTCAAAGCTAGAATCCTATTTTTATTTTTTTGGTAAGTGATATTATATACAAATTTAAAGAGCTTTAACTGTGATTAAGTACGCTATAATAGTGTAAGTAGTTAATATACTCCCATAATGGTTGGTAAATTTTGGCCCTGGTGCTGTTTAATTGCTCAAATTTTAATGTAACATATATTAATCATAATTTTACGAAAAAATTGAGTTTTTGTATTTATCAGTTTCTATTCATAGTCTAACCTTTTTTTTGAACAATAAAAAAAATTATATAGAATTATATTATCTGTATCATATACTAATCTTATGAAAGTAAACCAGAAACAAAGTTATTGTACTACAAAATGAAAAATTTAGAAATGTAAAAATTTATTGGATACAATATGATATACTAGAAGACTAGTCTAGTGCACTAATTTTATCTCTTTGAAAATAAATTGTTATATATTAATTTACCTCTGATAGGAAATGGTTTTGTTTGAACTGTATCAGTATTTGGAGGAAGATGGCGATAAACTTGATTGTTTTCATCCTTAGGTGGTCGATAGTGTTCACTACAAAGTTTTACACAGTCACCATTGCTGAAATCGGGGACCACAGTTTTAACTACTGAGCTACACACAGACATTATAGTATTAAGAAAAAGACAAATAAGTTTTTGGTAAAATTATATTAAAATACTATGTGAAGCAAATGACACGAAAAATTTACTAGAAATAATCATTAAATTCAATAAACAACTTTATAACACAATACACAGAAAATTAACCAATAACTGGAAATATATTAAAAGATCACGGAGAATAATACCAAGAGAAACAGACCAACAGCACAACCATACACGGCACGCATAAGAAATTATTTAGCGACAAGTTTTAGAGCACTAACGTGCCGAACATTCTTGATGTTCTATCCGAATTAAGGCAAAACGAAAAATATTGATTGATAAGAATTATTTGTGATAATTTTAAAGGTATGAACTTCGTAACGTAAATTAATTAATTAAATGCTGTTGCTAAGAAATAAAACTACTAATTTTATCCACTGATTTAATTTATTTATTTTACATATAAATTAAGAACTATTAATAATGAAAATCGATATCAAATTTATAAATGCATACTTTTTTATAGCATGTTTTCATTAGTAATAAAATTTAATTATATTTTTTCTTCCATGTATGGCCTTGATTCAACACCTGCGCTAAACGAAAAAAAGTTTAACCGTTGATATATCTAAAGCTATCGTATTATCCTGTTGCAATAGCAGATGCAAGGCATAATATTAAATAGTGATAACTGTGTAGTTATTTCATAATATCATAGAAGAGAATCCAGGGTCATTGATTGATATCTATCTCGATGAATTAATTTTTTTATTATTTAAAAAGTTATAAGTGTTCTCATTTTCTTACACTCAACATATTTATTAATTAAATATTAGTAATGAAATTTGTGAATATTTTACGATACATAATAAATAATTTATAGTTGGTATGTAGTAGTAAAATAATTAGTTTTTATTCTAATTACTAGGAGGGTTGTTATGTTTTAAGCTCTGCATGTCAAAAACATAAAATTTCAGAATTTATACTGGTATTAAGGGTTATTTTAAACAGTTTACTTATGTTTTAAACAAGTTTGTTTTTAACAACTCTAATTACTAGTGCGGAAATTATCATACTATGGCTTGCCTTATTATGTATAATTATTAATAAAAATATTTTTCTTCTATAATTTATCAAGTAATTATTACCAAGTCTATAATTTTAAATAATTTAATTTTATAATATAAAATTTGTTTACTTTTAATTTATAAGTTTGTGTCAAAGATGGAAATAGAATGAAATTTTGGTCCACGTATCAATTTTAATATTTTCTTCTATTCTTCAATTTGTTATTTTGTAATAATACATATAACTTTATTTAATTTTTTTGGGGACTAAGCTTCTCTTTAGCTCTCACTTATTTGGAGAGTGGTTTACTTGATAATCAGTGTTTTATTGAATATTTTAATTTAAATAATTTTTAAACACAATAATCCTTTTTAAGAAATATTTATTGGTAATAGTAAATTTTTATAATAGTAGGAAAAAGTAGCACAAATACTTTTGATGCTTTAATTATTAAAGTTAATTTAAATTGTTTTTTCTTTAAGTCTCATAATTAAATCTTAGGAATAATAAAATTAAAAAATAGATGAATATTTTATTAAAATCATAATGTTAAAATAATAAAGAAATATTTTTATGTAAGTAGTATTTTTTCTATTGTCTTAGAATATTGTGAGTTTTTCAAAGAAAAGATTATATTTAATTTTCAACTAGAATTAGGAAATTATTTAAAATTTAAAATATTACATTTTATACATTGAGTAAGAAGTTTATAGACATATGCAAAAAATTAATGTTTTTAATCAATTAAGAAGAAGATTATATATTGAATATCAATACATAATTATAATAATGATGTTTACTAACATTAATAAATTAATAAAACTTAAAATTATTTTATTCTTCTTTTTTTTTAAGTTATCTAAAATAAATTTTAAAATATAATTAATTTTTATATTTTTTCCAAAAAATGTGTTTAATAGGATTTAAAAATGGCCTTACCAGATACATATAACAATAAGGAGTGGCTACAAAAACTCTTATCCGATGTTCAACTTGAACATTTTATTACAAGAATTACTGATGAGTTACAAGTATGTATTTTTAATATTCTCATTAGTAGGAGTAAATGTTCTTAGTTCAGTTTTATTTTAATATTTACTGCAGTAAATAAAAACAAAATGTGTACATCAATGTACACACTAGTTAATAGAGATCTTGTTTATTAAAAAATCTAATCCATTTAAGCATTCTCATTTCTGCTACATTCATTCTCTGCTCTATTCTCTTGTCAAACACTCAACACACTGAACCATGCATAATTGCTGGTCTCACTAAAGTTTTTATAGAACTTACCTTTTAGCCTCAATGGAATTCTCTTATAGAATAACACACTAGACACTTCTCTCCACTTCACCCACCAGCACTTAAATATCTATTTTACATACTCTTTCATATAACTGTTATTTTGCACAACTGAACTTAAATACTAAAAACTTTTTACCTCTTCTATCATGACCATGCTTATTGTCACTGATCTCCTCATTTCACCTGCCTAGTGTTTTCCTTTGTCAAGTTCATACTTTATATTCTACTATTTATGCTTGATCTCTTCTTTTAAGAGCTGATCTCCGCATCTCTAAACTTTGATTAATTTCCTCCCTATTTTCTCCTATTAACACTGTATAGTCAACAAACAACATGCACCTGGGAACTTCTCTTTATATTTCTCTAGTAATTTCATCCATCACTATAGAAAGTAAGTAAGGGCTTTAATTAATACCTTGGTATACTCCTACTCTTACCTTAAAATCTTCTATTACTCCTCCCACACTTTTTAACCTGGTACCAATCGACACCACAGTACTATTCCTCCATTCTTTTGGCATGCTTATTAAAAAATAATTGTTTACATAGATCACTCGATTATCTCATTTTGAATATGTCAAGCCAGAAGATTTGGAAAATATTGGAATTAGTAAACCAGCTGCTCGAAGATTGTTAGAAGCTGTTAAAAAACGCAAAAGTGCTGAACGTCGAAACAAAATATTATCACTTTTAGGAGGAACTCAGGCTAATAAACAATCTACCGGAACTCTTAAAAAAAATACAACTAATCAATCCTTTGGACAAGCATTGTCATTAACTTGTTTAATATTGGAAAAAGATCTCAGGTATATATATATATATATATATATANCATGTTATAAATAAATTATAAGCCATGTATTTACTTTTTAAGTATGTGATAATAAAATTAAATCTTCAACAATTTGATTCTAAATTATTCATTTAATTTGTTTGTGTTTACCAACCCTGCTAATTAATAATTCTTTATTGTAATTTTTTTTTATTATCAGACTATCTGAAAAAATTGGAGATGGTTCGTTTGGTATTGTAAGTAGAGGTGAATGGAGTACATCAGATGGCCGTACAGTTCCTGTTGCTGTTAAAATATTAAAACAAGATGTACCATCAATGCCACAGTTATTTGATGATTTCGTTAAGGAAGTTCAAGCTATGCATTCTCTTGATCATGTGAATCTTATTAAGTAATTAATTTTAAAAAGTTATATAAAAAATGTATTATTTAAGTTAAATAAATTTATGGTTCTGAAAAAGCAAAATTGATGTTTCTTAAATTATTTTTGCAAAAATACAGAATTTATCAAAGCAATGAATTTTCTGTCAATTTTGTCTATTACAATATAATAGATATATGTATTCTTATTATTTTATTTCATTATTTTTTTATAAATTATTAAGTTCTTATTTATTTACCTGTTTTATGCTTTAAATCTTTCTTCTTTTTCCTTGCCTTAATCCCAACTACTTGGGGTCGGGCTAGTTATGTGCTTTAAATAATTTTAAAAAATATAATCAATATTTATTTTACTATATGCCCTTAGTATAAATTAAATTATAAGTTTACTATAATAGTGAGTGGACGATTATTGGCATTGATAATGTTACTAAATTATTTCTATAGACTCTATGGTGTTGTATTAACTCAACCAATGATGATGGTTACTGAATTAGCTCTATTAGGAAGTCTCAGAGATTATTTAAGAAAGCAGTGTTCTCATATTCTAATAACAATTCTTTGGGAATATGCTCTTCAAGTAGCTACTGGTATGGAATATTTAGAAAAAAAACGATGTATTCATAGAGACTTAGCATGTCGAAATATTCTATTAACTACTTCTAATCAGGTATTTTAAATGAATAAATTATTTGCTTCAACCATTTAACTTAACTGCTTTTATTTAAGGTAAAAATTGGTGATTTTGGATTGATGCGTTTATTACCCATGGAAGAAGATTGTTATGTTATGACTGAACGTCGAAGAGTACCATTTCCATGGTGTGCTCCAGAAAGTTTACGTACTCGACAGTTTTCACATGCATCTGATACATGGATGTATGGTGTAGCTCTTTGGGAAATGTTTACATTTGGTGAAGAACCATGGGCTGGATTAGATGCCACTCAAGTTCTAACTAAACTTGTTCGTGAACGGCAACGACTTGAACAACCAGAAGCTTGTCCAATCAATTTATATAGATTAATGCAACAAGTTAATTTTGAGATAACATAAATTTTGATTTTTTACTTATATCTGTTTTATATTTCAGTGTTGGAACATAGATCCTGGGGAACGTCCCACTTTTAGTGATGTTCGAAATTATTTAAAATCTCATTCTCCAAATATTATGAAAGTAACTTCAAATTCATCTGTTACTGAAGAATATAGTGATAATTTAAACCATTTAAATGTAGACATGGGTGACAAAATTATTGTAATTGATGGACAGCCTGACCATTTTTGGTGGAAAGGACAAAATATAAAAACATACCAAATTGGCAAATTTCCTAGGTATATTAAAAACAATAATAAGTATTGATAAATATAAATATAATATTTTTTATAGGCGGGCTGTTGATCCAATGCGGCCAAAAGCATCAGATGATATTAGTAGGCCACTTCGTAACTCATTTATACATACTGGTCATCATGGAGATGCTAGTGGAAATAACTGGGGTTTCCATGATAAAATTGATCAAGTATATTTAAACAATCCCATGGATCCACCTGATTTGTTAGGATCTCCCACAGTTATCGAACCAGGTCCTCCAATATTACCAAGTAGAAAAAAGTCTTATTCTAAGAATAATAATGATGCCATAGAGAAAAATTTTAAATCTAAAGAAGAAAAGTCCAAAAATACTGTTTTTAATTCTATCCTTCCATGTAATAAACAATTTAATTACTCAAAGCTCACAGAAGAACGGAAAAGACAGTTGAGACCAGCTCCTGGTAGACCACCAGGTCCATTTCCTAAACAACCAAATAACGAACAAATTTTATTGGATTTAGATGATTGTACTCCTCCACCTGTACTCCACAATCATAATATGCCAACTGATTCAAATTTTTCTCTTCTTGATCAGCCAATTGATGTTGCAGAATGTAATATTTTATTATTTTTCAATAGTATGTTTTGTAAAAAAATTTTTTTTTTTTAGTTGGTTCTTCAGATAGTCATGACTATCACCACACATATATAAATATCGAGGGATTAGATACTGAAGAATCAATAAAAGATCCATTTGATACCTCTAACATTAACACTCAGCTTCAAGGACCTACTCATAGTACACTTCCATCTTCTATTGTATCAAATTTAAATTTAACTGACATTGTTAGTAGTTCAGAAAAACTAGATCTTAATTTTATTGCTGAACTTGAAAAAAATTTGGGTCAAAATGAGGCTAATGCAAATAGTATTAGACAAACAATACTACCACCACCTGAATCTATTCCTAAAAAATTGAACACCGAAATTTTAAATGCAACTATTCCTAGACCACATAGTGCAAACTATACATTTTCAAATGTGGCTGGTTCAACAAATTATTCCAGCACTATTAATGACATTGAAAATTATGTACCTAAGTATACAAATGATACAAGATATGTAGAAAATCTTAATTTAACAGAAAACATGTTCAAAGAAATGTGGATTGGTGATATTCCTGGTGCAGGAAAAACACATAACTCCAACATATCTAATTTTTATAGAAATGATTTATATACTAAGAGTAACACAGAAAATATTGCAACATCTTCTAATTATAATACGGTGTATTATAGTCCTGTTGACATTTCAACTAGTAGGTATTATAGCCCTACACCATCGGTCTATCAAACTGTTCCTGAATCTAATGTATGTATTAGTGTTTTTTCATACTTAAAGTTTTTAAGAATGTTTGTTATTAATTAAACTAAATTAAAACATTTTTTTCAGTCTGAATCCACAGTTATTCAACTTTGTAATTATTTCAATAATACAGTAACAGAAAATGAATGTTTGGATGCACTAGAAGCAACATCATGGGACTTTTGGGAAAGTGTTAAATATTTAAAAGTTAACAATTTATTAAGGTTAGTTCTAATTTTGCATTTTCCTTGACAATCTTATTATTTACATGTGAAATTAAAGTTAATTCCGACAAAAAGTGCCATGTATCACATTTAAAAAGTAAAAGTAACTTTTGGGAAAGTGTTAAATATTTAAAAGTTAACAATTTATTAAGGTTAGTTCTAATTTTGCATTTTCCTTGACAATCTTATTATTTACATAAACCTAAAATAGTCACATAAAAGTTACAAATATATATAGGGTGTATAGTAAGTTAGGAAATGGGTTTCTATTGTTCTCATTGTTTGTAACAATTGATCCGTTTCCTTATGTACTGAACAGCCTGTATACATATATATATTTATATATACACAGTGGCATGGATCAAACTCTTATTATAATTTATTTATCCAATAATGATTTTAATTCATTTTTTAAACAAGTTTTGTATTCATAGACTGTTAAAAGCATATTTTTTATTATTTATTTCTAATATTAAAAATAAAAAATAAATTTTTTTATTTAATATTTTTTCAACATTTTAAAATATGTAGTTTTTTGTATTTTCCTTACAAAAGTGATTAATGGGCCAATAACAATTTTAGGATAAATACTTATTGAGTTACAAACATTTTAATACATACGTGTAGGTATATTGTGTGAGAGGGTATTTATAATGCATACTCCATTTACATTACATACCCATTCTGAAAAAAAAATTATTTTAGTTACATTTGTGTAACTATTTACCAATACTGGTCCAAATGTTGTTATCGAACAGTCATTTTCTTAATCACATAATTTCTATTTTATAAGTTATTTTAATATATACAAAGTGGAACAGATCTAACTGACAAATCATATAACTTTTGTGATCTACATAACATTTTATACTTTTTTTATTTAAATCAATTTTTACAATATAAAATTATATTTAAAATATGTTTTATGTTATTTTTCGCAATTACAAAAATTATTTTAAAAATTAATTTTTTTTTTTTTTTAATTTCTTTTAAGATTTTAAGATAGCCATTTTATAGATAAGTTTTTAATAAAAATTTTGATACCAAAAACTCTTATTTTAATTTAGTAGTTACGGTTATACAGCATTTTAAAGTTTGTTAAATTTTGATTTTTTTTACAATTTTCCAATGGTATCAAATGTTAGTCCATATTATGTAAAGTAGAGAAGTAAATACTTATTACGTTATTTACTAATAACAGTATGCGATTTCTTTTCGATGAAAATTATTGACATTTCAATAAGTATTTGTAATTGACTTAAAAAAAACAAGTAGTAGTATAATTAAGATTATTAAAAAAAATTATAGAAATATTGTAAAAAACATGTTGAGTTTTTAATTAAATAAGTTCGTATATCATAAATTTAAACGTGAATAATTATTCACATTATTAATAATCAATAAGTGCATTTATTATTAAATCTCCTAACAAGGAATTTCCTATAATAATTAGATTACCAAGATTCGGAAGTTTTAGCAAATGTATATTTTGCTAATTTTTGCATGTTTATAGTGTTTGGTGCTATTCTGCTAATTTTTAGGTTTAAGTGCTATTTTTAGCTAGATTTTATATATATATATATTCAAAATAACCAAAATTGTATTGAGAAGAAATACTATACTAACACATAAATATAATGTGAAAACAAAAATTAACAAGTATTTTGATTATAAAATGTGATATATTAAAGTTAATTCCAACAAAAAGTCCAATGTATCACATTTAAAAAGTGACAAAATAAAAGGTTTAGTCCGATATGAAAATCAAATAAATCGAATACAGCAACAATTATTGACATTGCATATTTTTATGCTTTTAGTGCTATTTATAGTCCTTATTGTAGTGTTTTAAAGTGCATATTAAAGTGCTAAAAATCTATTTTCTTAATGCTATAATATCCGATCCCTGATAATTACAATAATAGAATCACGCAAATAAATAATTGTTATCACTTTTAACTTAGCTAACCATGGAACACTCATAGTTGACATACAATAATGTTTCTAACTTTTGTAATAAAGGTTAGAGATAAGCATTTTTATATAAAGCGCTTTAAATGTTATTATTATCCATGGAAAAGAAATCACATACTGTTACTTTTTAAATGTGATACATGGCACTTTTTGTCGGAATTAACTTTAATTTCACAAATTTTACAAAACAATACACTTGCATCGATTGAAAATATATTAGGACCAAATTCATTAATGTAAGATTGTAGCCGACTCGATTAACTTTGTTTTACTTATAGCATTTTTAAAATTAACTTTAATATATCACATTTTATAATCAAAATACTTGTTAATTTTTGTTTTCACATTATATTTATGTGTTAGTATAGTATTTCTTCTCAATACAATTTTGGTTATTTTGAATATATATATATATAAAATCTAGCTAAAAATAGCACTTAAACCTAAAAATTAGCAGAATAGCACCAAACACTATAAACATGCAAAAATTAGCAAAATATACATTTGCTAAAACTTCCGAATCTTGGTAATCTAATTATTATAGGAAATTACTTGTTAGGAGATTTAATAATAAATGCACTTATTGATTATTAATAATGTGAATAATTATTCACGTTTAAATTTATGATATACGAACTTATTTAATTAAAAACTCAACATGTTTTTTACAATATTTCTATAATTTTTTTTAATAATCTTAATTATACTACTACTTGTTTTTTTTAAGTCAATTACAAATACTTATTGAAATGTCAATAATTTTCATCGAAAAGAAATCGCATACTGTTATTAGTAAATAACGTAATAAGTATTTACTTCTCTACTTTACATAATATGGACTAACATTTGATACCATTGGAAAATTGTAAAAAAAATCAAAATTTAACAAACTTTAAAATGCTGTATAACCGTAACTACTAAATTAAAATAAGAGTTTTTGGTATCAAAATTTTTATTAAAAACTTATCTATAAAATGGCTATCTTAAAATCTTAAAAGAAATTAAAAAAAAAAAAAAATTAATTTTTAAAATAATTTTTGTAATTGCGAAAAATAACATAAAACATATTTTAAATATAATTTTATATTGTAAAAATTGATTTAAATAAAAAAAGTATAAAATGTTATGTAGATCACAAAAGTTATATAAGTCTTAAGTCAGTTAGATTTCTTCCACTCTGTATATATATTGTTAAAAAATAATACAGTTGAAATCCCTATAAGATATATTTAATAAACATTAAAAATATATTATAACAGATACAAATGTGACTAACAAAAGCAAAAAAAAATTATTATTTTTAAGAGATATTTACTAATAGTAAGGTAATTAATATTGTGAAATATAAAATTATGATAATATATATCTGACATTTAGTCGTATAATGTTAATAAAAATGTAATATAAAATTTATTTTTTATAATTTTAGATTAGGAATGGCATCAAAAGAAGCATGCATAACAGCACTGAACAATTGTAACTGGAATGTTGAAGAAGCAGCATCCACATTGTGTGATTCAGTGTGATACTAAGTTTAGTAAAGATTACAGTTAACTATTTATTTTTACGTTGTTATAATGGTTTAATATTTGAATTAATCAAATAAAAACTAATTTTTTCATGACTGTTATAAAGTTAGCCTGTGATAAATATTATGACCATTTGTATTAAAATAAAAACAATTTTTTTTTTTGTTATGTATTAATAATAACTCTGTCTATTGGTTTATGTCAATATTAAAATATTGATACTGAAATGTAAAATTACTCAACTACTTAAACAGTGAATTTTTTTGTAGTTATTCTTAAGAAAAAATCTATCAGAATATTTCTTAATTTATATGTATTATTAACAATGATATTATTATTGTTAAAACTTAAAATTACTGCATATAAATAACTATCCAATGACTTAACAACACTTATATTAAATAGTTTTTAAGTTCATGCAATCAGTATTAATCTTTTACAGTATAATTCTCATGAACAAATTTTAGTAGTTTCCATTACTATATTTAATGTGTTTAAATGTTATACATATTTCTAAAAAATCAATAAACTTTTATTTTTTTGTAAAAAGCTAATAATAAATCATCTTTTAAAAATTTCTATGCTCCAGAAATACTTTCATAATTATAAATGTTTCATTTGTAAAGTATTATTTTGCTAAGATCTTAATTCATTAATGCATTTTATTATCAATGTCTCTTAGAGCCTAATATTTAAAGTTTAGTAAATTGTGCTTTAAATGAATCATAAATAATTGAAATTAGTTACTATTAATATGTATCAATATTTTACTTATGTGTATTTGTCTAATGTATTATTTATATCCTTCAAAGTGTATTGTATTATGATATCAAAAAGTTAAATTTATTATTATATTGTATATTATGTTGGCATATGAATGATTATCTATAATTTTTATAATTAAATAAATTAATTGTTATATGATAATAATAGCAATAAATAAAATCAGTGTAATTTTTATAATTTAAGGACTTTAACCCTAAACATTAAAATACTGTAAATAAAAAAGTCTAACACTAATATTGAAAAAAACCTGAAATAAAAAATCATGAACACCTAAAACCAATATCCTTAACAAAATTACAAATTAAAGACACTTCTATTATTATTTTGGAATAGAAGTTAATTTTTTACCTCAAACAATTTTTTATGACCCTACACAGAGTTAAGTTAGGAATTCTTCTTTCTTCAGTGTACACTGGGGTTCGATTGTATAACACTTGATAATGTATTTATTTCTGTATAAACAATAGGTTAAAAATAAAAAGGAGCTAACTGTAGTATTTTAAAGTGTCTCCTCTGTCATGTTATATGCTCTACATGAGAATTCGTTATTTGAAAAGTATAATATTGTCTCCTGTTTGTCTAAGGGCTAGTGTCCTTAATGGAAAATTACTGCAGTGATCTATTATCAATTGATATACTTTATACTGAATGCTATTTTACATTATTTAAGTTTATTTTTCACAATGCAATTTATAGAAAGGGGGCAAGGGTTGTAATGACAAGTTATTCTTGGTATATCTATCTATGATCACGAATAATATTTAGGGTGATTTTTTAAGTGCATTATTTTCACAGATATATAATAAAACGTTTTATTAAATATCTGTGATTATTTAAAATATAAGTATATTATAATACTATACTCAAAAAATATTTTATATGAATGAAAAAATTGAGCTTTAAAACTTTTTTGTACAATGAAGACTTATTACTCTAACCTTGTTATAATTTCACCAATCATTGAAGCCTGATTGAACTTGGAATTTTACTCCAATAAAAACCGGTTTTATCATATTTGCACTATTTAATTGGTTAACCTGATATTTACTGAACTAAATAGTAATATTTCGTTTTTCAGTTGGTAGTCATGTGTAAGATAGTTCAGAGTTCAGTTCCCTGACGGAGGTTATATACTTGCTGTTTTTTAAATTTATTAAGTTCAATTCTTCAACGACATTGTGCGTCCTTGTTATTTATTACCTCAGAATTCAACTCTCAAAATTATTTTTCTTCAATTAATTAATATATATTTCTTGTATTAATTTCAATAGGTAAATCCTAAATATTTCTCAAAATGACTGAACCATCACCGAAAAAGTCCAAAAGTTCATGTCTGGCTCAGTTAAAGAACTATACCGTTGTCGTAGCCGACACTGGCGATTTTGAAGGTATTACTTTGAATAAATTATTTTTTCAGGATACTACAATTGAACATTTTTATTTTATTATATATTTGATTAATAAAATTTTATTTAAACCTTTCACTTGAATATGTTGACCTTAATTATTATCTAATAACCTTGTTGATCATTTAGTTTAGATTAAATTAATACTTTATTAAACTGTTTAATTTATATATTATTGAATGATTTTACTGTATAGATATGTACTAATAAATAATTATAGTTAAATAAAAACAAATTATAGGTTGATTAGATAAGGATGATAACTGGCATTTCAAAAGAAGAGCATTTTTTAGAGCACTTTTTCCTAATAATTTATAAGATTAATAATCCTAGATCACTTTTATAAATTTCTATTTATTTTCTAGTATAACTATCTAATATTTTGCTTTAAGTTATATATCATAAATATAAATGTTTATTTTTATTATATTGGTCCACTTCCATATCTTAGCCATTAAATACTGATATCGGTTAAAATCAGATAATATTTGTGTAAATTCAAATTATAACATGTTGAATTAATAAAGTGACTTAACTTAAATCACATTAATTTTTATCAAATTTAGTCAAAATTATTATGTTTATATTATTTTTATTCAAAGTTACTTTAGTTAGTTTTAGTTATAGTTGTTAGAGAGATAGGCAAGAACTGCCTATGCACTCAGACCTATAGATCCATCGTGTACACTTCCTACTGAATTATATTAATTCTGTTTCTTCAAAGAAGTATTTCCACCAAAGTGTTATTGCCATTGTTGAATATCTAAAACTATATATAGGATGTTCTACTAGGCCACACCTAAATATATTAAAAAAGTCCTGTCTCTCTAGCAAAATTAAGTATCTCTTTGGGTTTTAGGTTTTTGATATCTTCTTTTTAAGAAAAGATTTAAGTATTTATATGTTAATGTGGTTAGAGTGTCACATTCAAACATAATGTGAAGTGAATCTTCTTCTGTTTCATACTTCCTTCACAGTGGTGATTCTATCATTCCTATAGTGTAAAGATGCTTGAGCAGATGACCATGTCCTGTCAGTAGTTCAGTTAAAGTATCTAATTGATATCTAGTCATGTTATTAGGATCCCTCATTAGTAGACCGGGAGTCTTGGTAAACATTTTGAATGTATGGGTATCAGTAGGTAACACTATATTTTTCTTTACACCAGTTTTTGAGTAGTACTTTGAGGGATTTCTCCATGAGTCCTACCACTGGTTCTGGTCCAACATAGGTGTTTTCTGTACCTTTCCTCACTAGAAAGTCTGCTTTTTCATTACCAGTCATACCGCTGTGTTCTGGTACCCATGCTAGTGTAACTTAATTGAATCTTGGTAATGATTCTAAAATTTCCTTACATTCAAGGACTAATCTTGAAGTCACTTATTTGTTACTGACAATCGCTTAGAAAAGTCATGTTCCTTTCTTGAATACTAGCAGGTACTGAGCCCCTAGTAGTATTGCCATTACCTCTGCTTGGAACATAGGGTATTGTGACATTAACATGCTGATATTTATGTGGGGTTGTAATCCTCAAATGTTAGCACCTACCTTTCCTGATTTCTTGGTGCCATTTGTATAAATTAAAAACCCTCTTTTCCTAGTCAGATATATTATATTATATTATATTTTGTTATATTCCAAATACCATCATACATATCCTCTATTGCACTAATGTACCTTTTTGGGTCTCTTTTTCTCANTGCCATTTGTATAAATTAAAAACCCTCTTTTCCTAGTCAGATATATTATATTTTGTTATATTCCAAATACCATCATACATATCCTCTATTGCACTAATGTACCTTTTTGGGTCTCTTTTTCTCATTAATGCCCACTTTAAAACCTCTATTATATGCTTTCTCCATATTTATAAATACCATTTTTATTAACGACAATGGTAAAAATGTTTTTCATGTTTAATTATATCTGAAAAATATAATTTAAAATTTGTTTTCAAACTAAAATATGAAGAATAATCACATATATTCAAAATTTATATAAAATGAGTTCTGAAAATTTAGACTAGTTTTTGCATTGTATTTTTCAAATAAAATTTTGAAGGTTAATTATGTAATTTTTTTAGCTATGAAAAAATACCAACCAACAGATGCAACAACAAATCCAAGTCTCATTCTGGCAGCAGCAAAAATGCCTCAGTATAAAGATTTAATAAATAAAGCTCTTAAATTTGGAATTGCTAATGGAGAGTGAGTATTTCTTTTTTTCTAAAACTTGAATTTAATTGTCAGGCATTTTTATTATTATTTAATAATTATAGTACTTGTAATTATATATATACATATAGTTAATTTTTTTAATATCAGGCTAAATATTACATAATTTTACATGTATAAATTAATTAATTCTATTATTTCAGGTTCAATTAGTTATTTTATGACTATTTTTATTTATTGGGTCATTTTTATTAATTAAAAGATAATATATTTAAAGTTTACTAGGATTCAACATATCTAAACTCCTCACTGAATGACTTATCAATAGAGGCAAACCAGAAATTTGAATTTGATGAGGATAGAATGAATATACAATTATAAACAAAATATTTTCTGATATACCTGTATAATTTTATTATGAAAATTAGTTTGGCTGTTTATTTTTTGTAAAACTAATTCTTAGCAGACTATAATAACATAGTTTAAAAATCAAATCAGTAGGTGATAAATACATATTTTTTAATAGTTCCATTGAAGAACAAACTGAAGAAGCTATGGATCAACTTGTTGTTTTATTTGGAACTGAAATTTTATCTTTAATTCCTGGACGAGTGTCTACTGAAGTTGATGCAAGGTGATAGATATAAATTTTATTATACAAGTAGTTTCAGTTTTAATGAAATTTTAATTGTATTCTTTAGATTATCTTTCAACAAAGAAGCTAGCATTGCTAAAGCCATCAAGTACATTAAAATGTATGAAAAAGCTGGAATTAGTAAAGACCGCATTCTCATTAAACTGGCTTCTACTTGGGAAGGCATTCAAGCAGCTAAGTTAGTAGATTAAATTAATGTTTTGTCACACTGAAAAATAATGCAAAATTTATTTAAAAACATATTCTTTCATAATTTTTTAGAGTTTTAGAGCAAGAGCATGGGATACATTGTAATTTAACTCTATTGTTTTCTTTGTATCAAGCAATAGCATGTGCTGAAGCTGGTGTAACTCTAATATCTCCATTTGTTGGTCGAATTTTAGATTGGTAAATAACTATAAATTAAAATCATTTTGATTCAATAAAATAAATTAAACAAAAAGAAAATATGTTTAGTCTTATAAGTATAATTTTCATAATAAAATAATCACTAGTATTATGGTGTGTCATTGGTGTAATATTTATTCTTAACAAGTGTAATATGTTATTATACCAACTTAGTTTGACTGACTGAAATTTTTAATTTTTTTTTTTTTATGTTATTGAAATTAACTATACTCGATTTTACTAACATTAGACTTTATTGATAAAATTTAATTTTTAGGCATGTTGCAAATACTGACAAGAAAATATTTGAACCTTTGAAAGACCCTGGTGTCATATCAGTAACTAATATATATAACTATTTTAAGAAGTTCAACTACAAAACTGTTGTAATGGGAGCTTCGTTCCGTAACACTGGTAAATTATTTAATATTTGATGTTACATGAATTACGATTAAATGTTTAATAATGAAAATGACAGGGTGATAACAAATTTTGACCCATTATTTTTAAACCTAAGCTACAATCTAGCTAAAATATATGTAAGTATATTTTTATACTTAGGCAAAAGGAGGGTAGATATAGCTAAGAAATGTCTTATGATAAATATTGTAGTATCCTCGCCTCACCTCCAGTCTATATTTTTAGATGGTAATAATTTCTAAATTAATTTGTCAAAAATTGCATGAATGTCTTAATTGTTATCAACCTGTCATTCTCTTAATTAGATCATTTTTTTTATTTTAAGCTTGTTAAAAATATATGCTACCAATAAAAAAATAAATTTGACATACACACAAGGTGTGAGGAACGAATTAAAAGATTAATTATTAACTGATAAACTAAGAAATATATGGAACTAAAAAATACCAAAAATATTTTTCTTAACATAACAATTATTTTAAGAAAAACTGAGTGGCTATCATTAAAACAATTGCCTTGTATTTAAAATGCTAATGCTTGTATTAGAGAGAATGGAAAATCTACATAGTTCAGTGCAATCAAATTTTACCCTAGTACCAAGACACTATGGTTTTCTTTGCTGAATTGTGTATAATTATTTCATTATTGAAATAGATTATTTCATCGTCCTAGTCTTGATGAATTTTAAATAATACATTATTATAAACTTTTTAAGGTGAAATCAAAGCATTAGCTGGATGTGACTTGCTCACAATTAGTCCAAAATTGTTGGAAGAACTAGATAATAGTAACGATCAACTTACTGAATATTTATCAGTTAAAAATGGTATGTATAAATATTACTGGTTATAAGGTTATTTAAAGTAAAAATCTTAAAATAATCTTTTTTTGAATAAAAAATTCATCCAACATTGTTGACAATGTCAATTGTCTTCAAATATTTTTTAATTAATTTATCATGTTCATTTAACATTGTTAATTAAGTAATTATTGTTGTTGGTGCATTTAATTAGGTTAATTGTAACAACATATATATTATATTCTTTATCAAAATGAGTTTAAAAAAGTGTCTCTAACAAAAAATCTTAGTGTAACATTTCATGAGTTAAAACTAAGTTACAAATTTTATTTCTAAAAGAATTAATAATGTAGCCAGGAATGTGTTTTTAATCAACTTTTCTTTGTCTATTATAATGTTATTTTGTAATTATTTATCCCTTTTTTTAATAATTAATAGGCAAATCATCGGATTTAGAAAAAATTGAATTAAATGAAGCTAAATTTCGTTGGGAAATGAATGAAGATAAAATGGCTACTGATAAACTATCTGAAGGAATAAGGAATTTTGCTGCTGATTCTCGTAAACTTGAAAAAATTTTAGTAGAAATGTTAAAAGAAATTAAATAAATACCAATTCTAAAAGTATTTTACTTAATGGGATCAATTAGTTTTATATGTGATTTATTTGTATAAGAATACATGTAGAAAATTTATTAAGTATGTTATATCTTAAGATATTATTAGAAGTTTTTATTTTGCTAACCAAGATATTTAAAATTATATTTTTTTTGATACTTCTTTGATTTGTAGTTTCAATAAATAATATTCATTTATATATAAGTTGTAATAGCTTATTTTATATTATGTTGAACTTTTCACACATTAAATTTACAAATTATGAAACAGTAGTCATATATCTATTACTAATTTGCGTTTAGTTTAAACGCTTAATTTTCTTAAATTCAACAAAATTACTATTTGTTTTAAGAATTTTTTTTTATAAGAATTTAAAATCGTCTTTTAATTTGTTATTGACATATTCAAATTTTTTACAAGAAAAGTTTTTAAAAAATATCTATTTTAAAATGTTTACAAAATTAAAATTATTTGTTATTATTAAAAATTAATAATTAATAGTATAACTTTAACATAGTTTAAAAATGGGTAAATTATTTTAAAAAAAATTATAGCGAAATGTTATATTAAAAGTTATAATAGTTAGTTAATTAATTAATATGGTAGACTGATTTCTTTAAAATATTCTGGTTTAATCAAAGATTTGTGGATATAGCATTAAAATGTATTCATTTTCATTAATTAATTGGACTACAAAATTATTGTTTTAAGAGCATATCAATTTACTATATTAGTTTGAACATACAATAATATATTGAAAAAGTATGGTTGACTGATTAACAGTAGGGAAGTATGATTTTTGCTGTTAGTATATAATTTAATTAAGCAATAGTTGTAAATGGTTAGATCTTTTAATTTAATTTAGATTGAATTATAGAAACAAATATAAATTGCGCCAAATCGTTGCAGTCGACAACATGACACTCTGTACGGCTGTCGTGTTTATCTTAGAAATAACCATATCATGAAACGACATCGTTTATTAATATTAAAAATTATACTTTTAATATATTTTTTTGATTTAATTAAGATACAATTAAATTTAGTGCCACGCTTCTATAGTGCTGTTACCAGTTATTGTAAAAGTCAAAATGGCGCCAGTTTTTTAATTTTACAGCAGTCACTTTCTTCATTAACATTTTTTTTTATCTCTGAGCATTTCAAATATTTGGGGGAGGGTGATAGATATTCTGTGCGCAATAGTCATTCTCGAACTAACAGGATTTGCGTATGTGTATCGACTCTAACCCTCAATTGCCTATTGGCCATACTATGCATCACATGCAAGTAGAGTATATATATATAATGAGGGGCTGTGAAGATTGTATTTTTCACGGTCCAATGAAAACGTCGCTCAATACACCGGCTTAACAGTTATGTACAGTACACACCCAGCCTTTCACTATAAGTGGATCGTGTTTTTTACACTTCTTCTGCCATCATTTTACACTTGAAAGTCTGCTTCTTGAAAATTATAAAATACAATATTGATATAACATTTGTAAATTATTTATTTTTAACGTGGTGTTCGCAATATTGTTATATTATACAGAGGTGTATTTAGAAATTTATAACGGGAGAGCACAATAAAAATTTTTTTATGGATTAGATACGATAAAATTTAGACTGCCTTTATTTTTTTGCTCACAACCTTTGTCAATAAGATAGCTACATAAAAATTACAAAAGGAACACAAAAAATACATATATGTGGTATTTTTATGTTTCTTTTTTAAGCGAATAGCATGGACCACTCTGTAGTTATTGGTTTTGACAAATCTAATAATTTTTGATCTTCTAAATATTTTGCATTACATTTTTAATGTGAACTCGTATACCTATAGCGTTGGAATGCCTATTATATGTGACGGGTTAGGGGACCCCACCCCTGAAAAATATAAGATAGTACCTTTTCTAATTTAATAGTCAATTTTATAGTTTTTACCTTAAAGCTGCAGAGGGTCTGTACTAATTTAGATAATAATCAAATTTAACATAGCGGACAGCTGGTAAAGTTTTAGGTAAAAAATAATAATTTCATAAATGTATATTCTACTACGTAAAATTACTTAAAATGTTATGTGCTAAAGTGGTAAATGTATTACAGATAATTCCACATACAAATATGTTAATTGTGCGTTTGAAATGTTACCAAACTAATAATGATCACACGGGGTCAATGTAAAGTTTTAGGAAATTTTAAAATATAAGTACCAGTTTATTTCCAACAAACCGGGTGCCCATTATCAATTATTATCAGTTTATCATTACCGTACAAAATGTCCGCGTTATGCAAATGAAGCAATAGGCAGTACAAAGTGTGCATATTTTACACATTTGTTATTATCATAGATGGGTGTTTACTATTATCACACAAACGTTGAATATGTATACTGATACTTACAAGTCTTTTCGTCGCTGCAGTCAAATAAAAAATATCCCCACTGAGCAATTCGCCAAAAGGAAAAGATCTAAGGGCTTGACGAGTGGGCGGTGGTAGTGCGGGACAATCGGCACGCGCGATCGCACGTGCATGCATTTTGGCGGTGACCACGGGCAGTGACAAGTTAATTTGATGTGAAATGAAACCCCTCTCATGTGGAGCGCCAAAAAGAGAATAATGCAAGACTTAACAGGGGCTGCAAAAAAGTTTTCACACCGAAAACGATCGCACGCGATTTAGGCGCGTCTGACAATAACTTCACACGTGTCCGCCGGTTCTTTTATGTATGTTTTATAAAAATGCGTGTGTGTGTGTAAGTATCGTTTGCAAATGGAAACGATTACTTTTGTATTATTTTACTTTTTTTATTTAAGGGAGCGAGAGACACTTTGACGTCTCAATTTATGCATTTATAGCAGATACGCGTGCCGCTTGTAATGTTACACTTGATGCATTTATTGTATACGTTAAACAATATTTGTGTATTCGTGTTTTGATTTGACACGTTTCTTTCGTTTGTTTCGCTGTTGACATCGAGCGATAAAAAAATACTTTGTTATTAACGATTTGATTCTACCCCCGTATCATATTAACTATTAAAAACTAATATAAAAATGAATAAGCGTGTGCGATTACACTTGGACTTATTCGTGAATTACAATCAGACGTCAGCCAGCAATATCACGATAAGCAACATGAATCAGTAAGGGTTCTTAATAAACTCATTGATATACTAGTAAATTTTATTTTTCTAGGAGTGACGTCAGTTGAGATAGTGATGTTAGCGAGTACGATAAATTTACCTATAAATAATTTAAGGTAAATTTAACAGCTTTTATTTTATCGGTAAAAAAAAATTTACTTACTAAAAAGTCGTGTCACACGACTTGTGTGACCTTTTAGATCAAATTTTATCGATAAGTCATACGATTAGTTGCCAAATGTGTACTCGATAAGATTATTAACCATCAATTGCATTTACTAGACATTTTGTCATTTTGAAATGAAAAGTTTTCAACATAACTATTTTATATGATTAATTTTTTATTATTCTTCATAATTATATTGAATCATAACTAAAAAATTATCCAAAGCATTTTTTTTTAAATTTAATCTAAAACAGTATAAATAAAATAAATAAGTTTTCAGATATATTGATTTTAATTAAACCAAATTTAATTAGAATTATTTAACAGTTAAATAAAAGATTCTGTTTTATAAATATATATATATATTTATTCTGACATAGATAAAATTAAGTTTATATAGCTGAAACCCAAAGTTTAAAATTTTTACCATTCTAAACACTTGTCTCAATGGTATCTGAATATAAATAAGTATATCGATAAAATTTCAGTCTTAAGTTAAAGTCTATATATGTTTTAAGCTTTCGAATTTTGGATTCACGAAACATTGTAATTTATGCTATAAATTGAAATATAAAACTACTGTAATCTTAAATCAAAACATTTAATCGTCTTGAAATCTTGACCAAATATCATAGAATAACAAAATTCTGCTTTTGAATGTGGAAGATTGTGTCAAAGATATTAATGATATTTTTTATAATTGATTAAATTTATTTAATATCACATTCTTCGAAATTTACAACTTATCGTCACAAAATCTAAAATTTCATGTATTAATCTCGATAGTTATATGTTGAAGCAGTAATAAATTGTTGTGTTATTAAAATTATTTATTAATATAACCAATACAATTTATTAAATATACCATATTTTTTTAATTTATGAAATAAAGATTATAAAATTGGCGAAAAATGTAAAAAAATAATTCAAAATTTCATGTTTTAGGAAAAAATTGGTAAAAAATATTTTATTTATGTTCAGTAATAAATTATCATTAGCATTTTAAAGTCTGTGAAAGTATGAATTTTTGTGTTTTTTACAATATCAAACATTATAATATATGAAAAAAGGTCAGAGAAAACGAAATATTTTCGTGCTGAATACTAGTTTTAAGTATGCAACTTTTTTTATGAAAATGATCTACGCTTGATTGAGCATCTCTAAATGAACTTAAAAATTTGATAAAGAGAAATAACAGTATTTATTTATTGGTATTTCTAGTCAAAACATAGCCTTTGTTAATTTAAAAAAATAAGATATTTGATATGACAATCGTCGTTGGTTTTCTGATATACAGAAATTGATAAATTTTCAATTAATATAAATAATTGAAAACTTGCAATCCTAACGTTCCTTATAATTGAAATTAACTATTTATTTTGAATGTTATAATTTATTGCAATAAAATAAATTTTCATTTTTCAGTTATACAATAGTTTGCGTTGAACTTAGCTAATTAGTTATAACATTATAAAATACACATAATACTTTTTAACACGAATTATTAATTATGTTTAATTTTAAATTTATAAATACGTCGATTATTAATATTATCAAAGTGATTGGAATTTTCAAACATTAAATCGTTTTTGATCAAATCAAAGTGTGATAATAATGCTGATTACCAGTTGTTATTTATTCTGCTAAAATTCTTAAACTAAATTTAATTAACTGTATGACAAGTTTTTTTTCAATAAAATTAATTTATAAAGTGAAAAACAGTTGCATATTTATTTTATTCATATTTTCTATCAAAATTATTTAAATAAAACAGTCGATAAGCCTACTAAATATTTGTCTATGATTTATTATAAAACTCATCTAAAGAAGTAAACGAATAAAAATCTTTAGTTCTTAACAATATGTATAAGATGATACATAAATTAAATAAAAAATTTTATATTTCTTTCTTTTTTATACTTTTATGAAATATTTGGATAAATCAACACATTTTTATTTGGTATTATAATGTTCACATTATTTTCATTATTTTAGGTATTTCATAATGTATTAGTGTTGTTTAATTAGGCTTTTCTTACTAAATATTCGCCAGTTTAGAAACATATTGAAAATCTAATGAAGTGTTAATTTTTCCACTTCAAATACTCGAACAAAATAGCCTGCTTTTGCAATAATGTTGGTCCTTGAAAAAACTAGCAAAGGAACAATGTATTGATATTTATATAAATCATATAATATTGGACCAGTACAATAATTTAAGTGCAAAATATTAAAATACAGTAACAGCACAAAAGGTGACTGTCAATGGGCATTAAATATTTAAACTACATTACCAACACGCGCAAAATATTGTGTCGTAATGATAACGGGTTAACACTGATTATGTTTTTACCAGGGGTTCAAAAAATTTTGACACGTACAATTGCACGTATACTATTTTTTACACTAATATATATGTTTGCTAATTATAATAATTAATTAATTGAACTAATAAATGTACTATTGCAATATATTTCATCTCATGAATGAAATGTTATATTATAAATATTTAAATTATTTAAAATGTTTGTTGCTCATGTTTAAAAAATAAGAAAAAAATATTTTTTTACAATACATAACAAAAAACAATGATATCATGTTTCATTTATATTTGAAAAATATTTCTTTGCTCATAGGGATTGTGTAAACGTTTGGGCTGTTGAATGGTGACACATTCAATTGCGCGCTATCGACATAATTGTTATGTTATCGTCATGCCAAAGGTTACAACTACTTTTAAGTAAAATTTAATAATAAGTTTTTGATAGTTATAAATTATAAAATGTATTTCAGGTCATACTTATAAATTTCACCCCGGGGCCCCGATTTTTCAAAGTAAATCGAAAGTGAACCAAAGGTTATTGCTCGACTTTGCTAACTGTTGAGGCCACAGGAGGCACGAGGCCCTTGCAGTCGTACACCTCTGGTACTGAATGCTTTTTTATTCTCGTAGTATACTTTCTTCATTCCAATAGTTAATACCAAGGAGCTTTCTTGTACTATTTAATATTAATAAAAGTAAATTTATAAAATTATATTATGCTAAAAATAAATTTTCTCGAATTCGTATCATAAATAATCTAACTGATAAAATTCATAAAAAATATCAGAGAATTAATAATTGTATGAATATATATATCACAAATATCAAATATAAACCTTTTTTATTACCAAATTAATATATTAATAAAACTGTACAGTCACTCTATGGGTGATGTTAAAATATTAATTGCCGAAATGGATTTAAAATTGCATCACAATCAATATCTTATTAACTCAACAATTTTTTTTCTCGAAAAAGATAGCAATGAAAAAAATATATGTCGAATTACTTAAAAAAATTAATTTGTTTTAAAAGTTTCAGAAATACTTTGTTTCTTTTAAAATTATAAGAAAATTATTTTTATTGAAAAATATAAGATTTTTCAGGTTATACAGGTTTCTATCGCCGCCTTGGAGCTGATATGTCAACTGTGCTGTTTGCTGTTGATTTTACAATGGATAACCATACGGGAACTTTAACAGTAACACATTGCCCCTATATTGGCTTCTTCAGCCATAATGAGTTGGGGTCAGGTCGGCGCTGGTGTAAAAATCTGTCAAATGGCAAGGTAGAGCTGAACCCAAATAGTTGGGATAGAGGCAAGGAGATGATGATGATAACTTGTCAAAGGAATATTCTAAGCGAAGCAATTTAATTTTTTTTGTCAGGATGTCAAATATTTTATTTTTGTCAGATGCTCTTAAAATTAAAGCTATGTTAGGAATTGGTACTTCTTTTAATTAGGAAATTTTTTCTCTACTATATTGAGTTGCCGTAATTAAAATATGGCATCGTATAAATATTAAATTTTTTTTATAAATGTACTAAGTTTATTTTATGATTACCCAACGTAATCGACTTTCGATTAGTAATAATCGATAAAATTGTAATTTATGTAGTGTATTCTATAAATACGCTAAGACATCGGTTTTTGTTTACAATAGAACATACAAACATTAGGCTTCAAAAAATCAATAAATTACTGGTAGATATTTGAGCTCAATTTAAGTAGAAAACATGAAACGTTAATATAATATTAAATAATACTACATTTATAACAACTGTTTAAATATAGCTAAGTTTGTAGAAACAAAACCATTAAAAATGTATATTGTATAAAAGCTAAGATTATTTGTAATTATTTCCATAATTAATATAATTTTTAGCATTACAGATATTAATTGTATTGGTAAATATTTTTTGTTTTATAGAGAAAACTTATATTTAATAAATCTTATAATTAATTAAAATGTTATGATTTTTTTAGATTTGTATTATAATAAAATGATATCATTTACTAAGCTCACAATTATTGTCTTTTGTGTATTCGTTTTAAAAATTAATGCAAAAGTTCATTTTGACGACTCAGATCTATCAGGTATAAAAACAATTCTAATAATAACTGCAAAAAATTACAAACGAAACCTTTAAATAAAAAATTTATTCTTTTAGTGGAAATTAAACTTAAAAACAATTTACATTAAAAAATTTGTAATTAAAACTTTTAGCATTATATTCAAAAAGTTTTTTCTGACATATATTTAAACCATCGATATTTTTGTATATTACTTAAATATTAAAGTGTTTAAGTGAAATAATATATATGTAATTTATTTTTTATTCCTTAGATTATCTTTGAATTTATTTAGTCTCATAATTAACTATTTTATCTCATAAGATTATTTATAACTAAACATAATCTAAAACTGAAGATAGACTGATGGTAGCATTAGAGATTTTGGGCCTCTGGGAAAATTATCAGTGGCTGATTTTTAACATTTTTCAAGAGGGTGTTCAAATATAATTAGTATTTACAATATTTAAATAAACCTTTGAAATTTACCTCATATAATACACACATATATATATATATATATCAGTGGTCGCTCGTGGGTGCCGGTGTTGGGGAGGAGACTTTAAATATAATACCGTCATAGGTATAAAAAATTGTCAAATCAAATATAATAAAATAAAACACAATACACATATTATTATTTTAAAGGTCGCAGTAGAAAATACTTCACTGAAAAATTTACTCTACTTTACTTTTTGAACATTCCTCGTATATAAAATTTCTATATTGCAAATATTTTTTAGAAATGGCTCATTCAATTAAATGGACAAGTAAATCGCATTTAAAACTAATTAATTATTATTTAATTGGCAATGATATGAAGACTACTAGTGTGTGTATAGATGAAGTGGGAGATCGTGTTAAATAGAGGCTTAATATATGAATAGCTGACTCCAAATAGTTGGGTTAAAGACAAGAGAGAAGAAAAATATTATGTATATTATAGTATTATATATTATTTTATAATATGTATACTATAAAATGACTTACTTATCTAATTTTATTTTAATATACTTTCGAATTTAACTTCTTTTTGCAGATAATTTACTGGAATCAATAGATAGTTCATGTAAGGTCATTTTTATAAATATAAAACTTTATGACTTCATCGTACATAAGTTTTATCATTAATTCATCACTATTAATACACATATACTTTTATTTCAATCATACATCGCGGGTCCACCGTTCAATTTTTCTGTATAACTGCTTAGTAAATAATGGATGGCTTATCAAAACAAATAATTGGTACTTCCAATCTTAACTAACTAAATTAAATTGATTTTAACTTAAATTTCAAATATTTAAACATTTTTAAGACACAAAGGTTAAAAGTTGAAAAATATTATAAGAACCATAATACAAATATGAGTACTATATGCTATAGTTTCTTAACACGCCATGAAATTTGAAAAATTACATTTATTATTATATAAAAATGTTTTTTAAAACATTATATTTAAGACACCCAAAAATGTTTAACTATTTACGGTTATGATAAGAACAAAATATTTATTTCTATCGAATTATCAAATTAGAAAAAGATCTTAACTAAGAAAGTTAAATGTAAATCCTTAAGGATAAGCTACACAACTTTGAGGAGTTTTTTTAAACCTAATAAATTTTTTCTTTACAAATATTAAAAATTTCCAAGTTTCTGAGATAATGTATAACTTATCCTTAAAAAAACGCTCTGTATATAACGAAATACATGTTATGATAAAATAAATTATTATATTTATAGTTTGGTATATTAAAATATATGTTAAATTTTTTTTTAGTTAGATTTTTTTTGTTAAATAGAATAATGATAGAAAACCCAAGTGAGAATTTTCATAGCTTAATACTATTTATTTAAATAAATAATAAGATTACTTTAAATAACAGACATATCAACGGAGGCTAATATTAAGTGTAGGTCGATAAATTTCAGAGAAGTATCGGTATTTTAGTAAGCGGATACTAATCGAGTTAAAGGTTCGTTTTTTAAGTCGTAGTAGAGTAGGCAATACAAATTGAACAATTATTTTTAATATTTTTTAAAATTAAAATTATATGAAAAACATTAGTTTAAAACTAAAAAATATTACTCAAGAAGTCACAAAATATGACTAGAAAATCGCGAATACGTATTTCGGGAACAATGTTATTATTTTAACGCTAAACACATACTAACACTTCCACAAAAAAAAAAAAAAAAACCCTTATATACCCTTAGTGACTTTAATATTGAAGTAATATAACATTTTGCCACTATACACAAGTTTAATTTTTCAATGGACCAAGATTCCAATTAATTAAATTGTTCTTATTTTTAAACATATCTATTGCCTTGCTTACAGTATTTTCTTTGTAATTATTTACGTTTTTAATTATTTTTATGATTTTTAATGTTTCTTAAGTGTTTTTAAACCTGACCATATATTTATATTTATTTTTCTTATATAACATTAATTACTAATTTTACATTGTATTTTATAAATGTCCTTCTTCTTCTTTATTCTTAGGATTTCCTAATAAATCTCTTAAATTATTACTTTTAGATGTTACTAAAGTAATACTAAAATTCTTAAAAATTCTACCTAGTTCATTTGAGATGCCTGAATAATATAAAATGGGTGATAAAATTATTTTTTGTTTCTCCATGCTAGTAAGTGTACTAGTTGTCCTCCTTTTTTTATTTCACTTTTGTGTTCAGACTAATTTTGAAATTATGTCTTCGTTATACTCATTAAATCTAACTATTTCTCTTATAAACTTCCGTTCTTTATGAAAATCTATTTTAATCATAAGAATATTAACTAATCTGTAAACCATACTATTTAAAGCTGTCATTTTCTCTTGTCTGCTGTGGTTCGAAATATTCGGAATGTATCTGAACGTGTATGTGTTTTTCCGATAAATTAAAAAAATTATTTACCCCTCCTACTCTTTTAATTAATAAATACAAAAAAGGCAACTCTCCCTGTACTTTTTATTTGTATGTGAATTTAATCGACGGGTAAAAATAATTTAAATGTGCAGTTATCACAGAAATATTTTATTAAAAATAAAACAAAAATTATAACTGAAAATTAATATTTCAAAAATGACCACTTTGGATCACTAAAATAAATAAAATCAAACTGCCACCTTGACACAATCAATATAGTAAAAAAAAAAATAAATAATATACATAAATAGACTTTCTAAACTGCAATAAGAATCAGTAAAATTTATACAAAAATTAAATTTGCTAACTAAATAAATAATATAAAATTTATCAATTAATGAATAATTTAAAATTTAACTAAAATAGAATATGTCCACTAAACAATTTAACATAACAATAAATAAAATATAAAAACTCAACATCAATGATTATACCCCATTTTTGACGCTCGTATAATAATTATTAATTTGTAAAAATATATTTTCTAAATAATATTTTAAAACTCAGTTTTTTCTTTTTGTAATACATGTATAACTCAACAAGTGTTTATAATGCCCACTCTAATAGTTTGATAACTGTGAATGTTAAGAAATTACTAGAATATTATTAAGGGGATTTGATTAGATCTCTTTCTCTGAATGACTAGTTGCTCATTCAAACTCAAATATCAGGATTCCATTGACTTAAATGTATTCCCTTGCCCTAATTGCGAGAAAAAATACTCAAAATGAATAAAAATAAAACTTGCTACAATAACTTACAGAAACGATGAATTGTATGTGCACACTGGCCAGATACGACAACTAAAACTCTATTACAACACAAAAAAATTTATACTCAGCTAAATAATAGAATAAAAACTAAATAATATTATTATAAGAACTAGGAACAATAATTTACAAATATCTGCTCAAACTACACTTAACAAAATATATAATACAAATACAAAAACAATACATCAAACTAAACGATAACACATACACTAATATTTTACAAAAATTTTTACTTAACCTAATGTTTACAGAGAGAGAGGAAAAAGAAAACAATTGTAGTCTGGGCCGTGACTTGGATTAGGTTTAAGTGCTGGCTTCATTCATAAAGCACAGCACATAATTCGTTAGATCCTTAACATTCCGCTCCCATTAAAGCAGTGTGCTTCAACCTTGTTTGTCTTCAAATAGAAAAGATAAACTTCCACCAAGGGTCTTTTCATCTCGTGGACTTTTGAGGTTATAATAGTAACCACTCGAACTGTTCCGTTTTCATCGGGGTGAACCTTCACTATCTGCACTAATGACTATTGAGAGGTGGATGTCCTCGTTGTCATCCTTTAATATTATCAATGAATCTATCTTAATGTTAAGTGGTAACTACAGCCACTTTGATCTTACCTGAATTGATGAAAGGTAATCGGTCTTCAAACGCTTCCATATTCCTTGTGTTAGCTTTTGAGTAAATTTCCATCATTTTAACTTACTTTCTGTGATATTACTAAGATCTGGCTTTGGAACAAATATAAGTTGCCTGCCTATCAAAAAATGTGCAGGTGTCAAATCTTGACAGTCTTTTGGGTCTGACAACATGGGCATAATTGTTAATACCGGGCATAGTTCTTCAAAGTTCAGATTGTGGTTTCCTATAGTTCCCTTAAGATAGTATTTAAGATATTTCACCCCTGTCTCCCAAATGCCACCAATGTTAATTAATTAATTAATTCTTTTGGAATGAAGAATCCTTTACTTTGCTTGCTGAACAGAATACCTAGCTCCTTTTTAGCCCCAACAAAGTTTGTGCCATTATCGGACCAGAGAAACATTGTCTGACCTCTTCTTGAAATAGACCTTTTTAATATTTAGTGATAATGTCACTAGGTGATAAAGTTACTAGAGGTATATAAGGTTTTTTTATCAGGGTGTCGTATGTGTTTAGCGTTGAAGATAATAGCATTAATCCCAAAATACGTATCCGCGAATTTTTAGTAATATTTTGTGGCTTTTTGAGTTAAATATTTTAATATTTTGTAGTTTTAATTTAATGTTCTTAATATAATTTTAAATAGGCAAGATTTTTGATAATTACTTTGTATTATAAATAAAAAAGTGAACAGAGGTAACAACGTTATGTTGCATAAATGAGGTAGCTGAGGAGAACATAATATAATAAAAAAATAGTGCATTAGATGAGAGCATCAATATTGTTCAAAGTGAAGAGGATAGTTAGAAATGATTGGGCCATGATTTAAGGAAAAAACTGACAAAACAGCAAAATTATAAAAAAGATACAGGAAAACCTGAGAAAGAAATGGTTTAAGGTTATTATAAAACGTAAGTGCTGTCATAGTCGATCGTTAATAGTTCGAAGGGAACACGGGAAAAAAGAGGAATAAGATTTCACATTTCAATTATAACTGACTATTTAAGCATTTTAAGTTAAAAGGTTAAGCCAAAATATCGTATTTAATTTTAACAATTTTATCAAAATATTTATTATTTATCAGTAACTGTTTTAAATTTTTCTTTTAGATAATCTGATTACAAAATTGATACCCAAAAGTGAGTAATTCATATAACATATAATATGTTATATTATACTAACAGCCTGATCGTCCAATAGATCGAACAATATTCATACCTTTTAAATTTTTATACACGTCATAAATAAATAAATATACTACAGTATTATTTTCATAATTTATCCGTCAAATTACAATACTAATTATCAAATATCAATTTCATACTAATTTAAGTGCTATAATAAATATTTATATATATATTACATTTATATATCATAAAAATTGTAATCACGATATAGTTAAGGAAATAGGAGATCATGTTGCTTTTGAATTATCCACTTATTTCTTAGAATTAAACACTATTTGTAGATTTGCATCGAAGCGTTTCTAATGATAGTGATTTTAATCACTGTGTAACATATTCTTAACAATAAATAGATTTTTTTTACCACAAATTGTAAAATCCAAAAGTTTAATTTTAAAATTAAATATCCAAAAATAATATATTTAATGATATTAGTATTAATAATTTTAATTATTATAAATGTTGTATTGTATAGAATTAATTTTATATTTTTTCAGACCGAGAAAATATAGAATATGGTAAGTATAATAATATAAGTTTCTTTTTTTCATACGAAATAGGCGTTGGAAAAAAATAATAATTTAATATAAAAGTTATAATTATGTTTAATATAATGAATGATATCATTAACCACTATATTTCCTTTGAGTAACTTATAATTAAAAACAAAAATTTTTGGCGCACTGTATAGTAATTTATTTCTTGATTTATAGGTGACTAAATATTTTTTAGGGCCATCTTATAAGGATACAAACCATATTTTTTAATGATAAAATATCTATTTTACTAGTTTAAATAGACTAGACGATATAACTTAGAACCAATATTTTGACATTTATTAAAACTTTAAAATAAAAATCTTCAATCTTTAATATATACAGGAAATAAATTGTATTTTTACCAAGCACCTTCTGAAAAAAATATAATTCTAACATATTGACTTATAAAATTCCAAAATATTCATAACAAAATATGATTTGTGTTTTTAGCTTTAATTCAAAGCTCAGAATGTATTAATTTTACTATAATGTGTTGTTTTTATGACTGTTGCTACTTTTTCTCAGCTCTCACTCCACCGTTTTCTTTCAACGATACATCAAAAGATCACAAATTGTATCTAGTTGAAGACATTGCACTTAAAAATTTAAAAAAATTCCCTTGTTCTTAGTAAATGGGGGAAATCTCCAAAAAATTACAATTTTAACAATCAGTCCTTTTCAACATTTTTTTCACTTTTCTTTTTCTAAAATCTACCATAATTTTTTTAAATAAAAATTTTATGTATTTTCATTTTATTTGATATAATTTTTTTTTAATTTTGNCAAAAATTAACAAATAAAAATAATTTTTTTAAATAAAATTTTTATGTATTTTCATTTTATTTGATATAATTTTTTTTTAATTTTGACAATTTACTTACCCGAAATGAGGGATTCAAAATAGCNTAAATAAAAATTTTATGTATTTTCATTTTATTTGATATAATTTTTTTTTAATTTTGACAATTTACTTACCCGAAATGAGGGATTCAAAATAGCAAGTTTTTTTTACAAAAGTCAACTTTTTCAACTTAACTTTTGAAAATGTTCCCGAAATACTGCATCTTTTATCTAGGTAAAAAATATTAAATTGATTATAAAACATAATTTTTTTAGGCGAGGCAACAGAAGAAAATATAACTACCCTTGGTGAATATTACTTATACTTTATTTGAATCATAATTTATGATTCAAATAGTTCATATTTGTTAAAGGAAACACTAATTTGAATATTATTTTTAAGTGATGAGTATAAAAGTTTTATTTATTTACTTTATACCCAATATTTTAAAAATCATTGTTAAGATTATTAATTATTATATTTTACCTAAAAAATATTAATTTTTTATTAATCACCATTTTAGATAATGAGAAAAAATTAAGGATAAACGCAGAAGTAGAGATACGTAATTATATAAAGGGGAAGAGTAAATTTTATAACATAGAAGGTATTCATTGTTAAATTTCTAGCACATCAATCACACTCAAAGCACTTTCTATAATTTTATTCGACTACTTTTGTGGTTCTCTTCACTCTATCTCTCTTTCATTCAGTATAAATATTTTCTATTGATATTTCAGAAACACTAGTTGATGACCTCAAACCAGCTGGTAAGTAGTATAATATAAAATATTTTGACAAATTTAAATATTGAAAAGAATTACATAATTTATGATTTAAGTTTGAAATTGATAACGTGTATTTTTTAATTGACTTTTTAACCATGTACCAAAAGTACGGCTAAGGTACCAATGTTGTGTTGTGTTAGTTCAATAACAAAAAAGGTTCTCTGTCAGACTTTGGTTTACTATATTTTATTTGGTTAAGAAATTGGAAAAATAATAGACAGTTTCTTTTTAATACTAATTATTACACGAATTAGCTAGATAAATTAATTAGTCATAGTAGATAGTGACGTCAGAACGTCTTCAGAATATCTATTACACTGTAGTTAAGCTTTTTCAGAAGAATCAACAGTTTAACTCATTATTACAAAACATCATATTTATTTATAAACACATAAATTTTAGACTGAGCCTGATAAATTTAGATATAAGCCTAAGCTCTTGCTTAAGTTAAAGTCAAATATGAAGAAACGTAAAATGTAAAAGCCATTTTCTGAGGGATGGTTCAAAATGTTTTCATACTATCTGTATTTAAATGTATAATGATTTAATAGAGAATAATGATATTATAATATTCTAAAATATATTATTTTAAATTTTTCGTACAATCTGCATTATTTTAATGAGTTATGATAAAAAAATAAATTACAGTAGAGATCCAGAAAAGTGAAGTTAAGCTTTTTAAAGAGTATTGAATGATATCTACAATGATTAAAACTACAATCGTAAAATTCTTCGGTGCATATTTGAAAAAAACGCCTCCTAACATGTAGACTTTACTTAATTAATTTTACTCATATAAATTTCAAGTGATAAAAAGAGCAATAATGAATTTCAGTTTTAAATATTGAAATTATTTTTGTACAGTTTGTTTATATTCTTAAAGGAAACATATTTTATCTGAAAAAAATTAAAATAATATGTAAAAATATTTTTGAAAAACGGTAGCACAGTGTAGACGTAGCATAGTTGGGAAATGTATAGATGATATCTGATAGTGATTAAAATCACTATCATAAAAAACGCTCCGATGCAAATCTGTAGATAGTGTTTAATTAATAGATAGATTATTGAATTATTATTATTTAATTGATAGATTATTCCAAAAGCAACATAATCTCCTATTTCCTTATTTATATCCTGATTACAAGTTTTATGATATATAAATGTAATATATATATATATATAAATATTTATTATAGCAATTATATATAGTATGATATTGATGTTTAATAATTTAGTATAGTAATTTTTATGAAGAAATTATAAAAAATTATAAAGTAGTTATTATTATTATGGTAAACGTGCATAAAAATTGAAGAGCTTGATGCAATATTTTTTTAAAAAATAAATTGTTACTTATGAATTACTACTGGTCTAAAAGGAATTTTTATCAGAGACCAAAATATACTTTTCTAAACCAATTTTTGCGCCTATTTCAAATCTAAAGTTAGATTTGATACTTTTGATACTTTATTAATTAAAATTATGTTTACGTTATGTAATAATGTAAACTAAACGTAATGGAATTATCTTTTCATTAAATAAACAATTAGGATTGGTGTATTACTTTAGTATTTAGTTTAAAAATTGTATTTTTACTCGGTACTGAGAAAGGTATTGTTGTATCTCGCGTTTAATTAGTTTGTACCAAGGTATTAAAAATCTAATCTTTGTCAGTTTGTCACCTTAGTCATTCTGATTATAAAATAAATTAATGAATATTTTTTTATGTTACATGTTTTAGAATCAAGAAAAATAAAATATAGTGTTGTAGTCAAAGATCGATGTAATTATTTTCAACCAATGTTAGAAGAAATAGCGGCGTATGGTAATAAAAATAAATCTATTAATCAAATAATATCAATTTAATAATAAATAATACACATTAGATAAAAAATGCATAGTTTTATTAATATTAATATTTTTGTTTTAATATTAATAGAAAGATTACAAAAAGAATATATAAAGATGTACGGAAGCTGTGCCATATTATAATCACATACGATGTTGTGCTAAAACATTTTTTTATAAATGCCAATACCTTAAATGATTAACATTGATTGTTAAATAATATAATATATTTTATTATGAAATCGATGTCTATAAATAATTATTTTACTTCAATAAAAATTAAAAATAAACTAAATATTAATAAAAGGGACTTTGAGATTTTTTTATTACTTACATTGATCATATTATTTTACTAATATGCTTATAAATCATTATAATATTTGAAAACAATTATTGTTTGATATATTCAGTTGTATCTATAAAATAGTTAATTCAATACACTCAAGTATAATATGATATGAATAAATTGTTCGCGCCAACCGCAAGATTTCGATTGATAGTGTTTGGCGGTATGGGTGTGGTTAGGTGATAGTGTTCGTGCGCCATCAGCTGTTAGGATGTCTTATCAGCGGCCTGTGTCGGACGGTCGTTTTATTCAAAAAAATATATCTATGTACTTTTTGTAAAAATATATAGGTTAAGTTAAATTGGTTTTTCGTATGAATTAGTAAAAAACTTTGTTCAAGTCTCTTTTAAAATATATTGTTCATATTATTATTGTAAATTCATGTAGTTGTTTTCTTTTTTCTTACATTATAAACAATTTTAAATTGATTAGAAATTGTTTTTTGATTATTACTGCCCCTATTTTAAGCCTTACGCCAGAGTTTTGTTTCCCTTTTCATTTAGATTGGGTTTTTTAAAACAGCCTAAGCGGCAACTCACATTATACATAAATATTTAACTGAAAACTTATATCTTTATCATTTTCTTTCGATTTGAATTAATTAATTTGGTAATAAACGACCAATGGGAACAGTAAAAATACAAAAATAAATACATATTCGAACAGCTTTGAAAACAATACAAATATTTTACTACTGAACATATAACATGTGCTTATCTAATTCTAAAACATTCAAAGATATCATTACAAATCACATCAGTGATTTTAACCTGGTTAAGTTATCATAGAAAAAATGAAAATTATTTATAGAATTGTTTGAAATTAACATTCTGTTGATTGAAGCAAATAGACTAATTTTGACGATAAGTAGGTCTATAGAATGTTTTTAGTACACGAATATTGGTTTGAGGGTCGTTTAAAAGTATTTGGCTAAACAATTCAAGACAAATAATTAAATAATATAGTAATTTATATAACCAAGTCATATCGTATAATTTTCTTCTTTTTTCAAGCGACCGAATGCTAAACTTTCTCTTGGTCGTTTCTCTAGCGAAACGATAGTTTTGTTGGCCTTAAATGCAAATACTCTCAAAAATCGAATTTGAACAAGTTCAATTTAATTAATTTATACAGTTTAATAAGGAATCCAAATAACCGAACCATATTGCAGTTTGGGTTGGACTAGAGTGGAGTATAATAATTTAAGGATATAAGGATTTTTAAATTCTGACAATTACGCCTTACAAAATTGAATATTCGAAAAGCTTAATTACACGTTATTGTTATGTGATTATTAGACAATAGATCACTTGATAGTTGAATAACTGAGGTTTTTATCTGGGTTTAGATTTAGATTTAGCGAATTGTGAGTTGTTTATTTTATAATGAAAATGTAAATTTGATGTACGTCGCGAAAAAGAAATTTGCGATCAATTCTGAGCATTAACCNTCGCGAAAAAGAAATTTGCGATCAATTCTGAGCATTAACCTTCAAACCGTTCATCGAACACCACTGATAATAGCAATCTAAGTCCGCTTGTAATATTATCAGTCCTCATGTGACTAATTAGGCATATATAGTTTTAAGTCGTCCGCGAACAATAAGAAGTGGCTAATTTTAAAGATATCTTTAACATAATTCACAAAAATTATGAATAAGAAGGGTGATAAATGCCCACCTTGGGAACCCCTGATGTAACATTTATAGTCAGCGAGACAAAATTACTTAACATGTTGCGTTTTACCATTCAAGTACGTGTTAAGTCAACTGAGCATTTGTCCACCAATACCAATACATTTTAATTTTTTTACCAGAATAAACAAATTGACACTATCAAATGATTACATAATATCGGTGTACACAGCATCATCTTGTACACCTATCTGAAACTACTTTGTCAAATTTTTATGTAAATTTGGGTACTAACATTTTTTCAAAAACGTTTGACAATGAAACTAATTGTGAAATAGAACCAGGCGCGGATTCAGGATAATTTTTTGGGGGGGGCCATTGCATATCATATAATTACCTTATATATATGGCGCATTCCATACCAGAAAAGGTTTTAAGGTCGACCTCTCCAATTTTTTTGAAAACTTTTCATGTTTTTAATACCGTCAAAAAACACCTTCATGAATTTTTTCAAATTTTTTTGATCACTCGTATCTTAGATATTGATTATTTCCAAAATTCAAGGTTTTTTTTTCAAATAGCAATAATTTTGCAAAAAATACAGTTACCGGGGTTCTGTTATTTTTCAAAATTTTTGTTTTTTAATGTTCTTTTAAGAAAAAAATGCTTCTTTGATCTTTATTAATTTATTTATAGTTTTTTTTAAGTTTTAAGCAAAAAAACTACTTTTTCGAAATGTATGCCCCTTTTGATTTTTTTAAAAAAATTCTCAAGATAAATTTTACCCTACAGATAATAATTTATGTTTTTGGTTATTAATTCAATTGATCTACCGAAATAATATAAATAGTAAATAATAAATATTTCTGTACATTTTTTATCTAAATCAACTTTCTGACAAAAAAACTTAATAATCAAGATACATAAGTAATGCCATTTATTACATTTTTTGTATTATGCAAGTTATACATAAATTATAAAGCAAAATCTAATTTTCTATTGGATTTTGAAAATCTATCAATCACTTTAGTGACCTCTACATTAATATCACGATGAATGTTCAAAAGAGCAAGTCCAGTTAATCTTGTCTCTGACATAGTTGACCGGAGCCATGTTTTTAGTCTTCGTAGTGTGGAAAATGTCCTCTCAGCACTTGCATTACTTATTGGAAGAGTAATAAAAACAGTTAAAAGACGATTAATTAATGGAAATATTTCTTCGTCACAATTTGCCAGAATTTTCGTTACACATATGGAATTGATCAAATTATTTTCAATTTTTTCTCGATTCCATTTTTGTTTCCATAATTTAAATTCCAAACGTAATAAAGAAGAAACATCTCCTTTTTCATTTGAAAGAAGTATCTGAAATTCATCTGCTATTGTTTTAATAATATCGTCTGATTCATTTAATGAATATGAAGTTGAATTTTCCTTTAAAAAATTTTCAGGAAGTAAATATGAAAGATTAAAGCAACTAAGTGTTTTATGTGAAAAACGTGATTTTAAATCATTAATGACATTATCTAACAAAGGAATAAACACAGTTAATTTATAATACTCTTCTGTATTATTGGTTGAATAATTTGCACGTTTCGTTTGTTTTATAGAATATCTTGGAATTTTCAAATCAATATTTTGTTTTTTAGCCAAATCCTCAGATAATTTATAAATTTCTTTGAAATCAGTAGAAACATTTTTTCGACATTCTGATAGAATACTCAAAGTGTCTTTCATTATATTGGCTGCTTCGTGTAAATCAAGACACTTTTTTTGAAAACATTTACTGAGTGGAAGAGTGTAGCTAAGCATATGAGAGAGACTACAAAGTGAAATTATAATTTCACTGTCACATAGTACTGTTGCCAGGGACTTTGCTTTTCCTGAAGTATTCAAGTCTCTCCAAGTTGTTATTTCTAATAGTGCTTCAATAATGTTGGGCATATCCTGCATAAAACTCATCACGCCTTCATGTCTTTCGACCCATCTTGTTTCACATAAACCAACCAATTGATGTCCGACGTGTTTTTTTAAAACAAAAGTTCTTTTAGCAGATGCAGAAAAAAATGAAACAACTTCTTTAATTACTCCAATTAGATTTCTAATACTTTTCACGCGTGAAGATTGTGATATAGAATTATTAAGTGAATGATTATAACAAGGACATCTATGGGCATTAGGTGCAACTTTAATGATTTCACTATCAGCTCCACAAAGTTCTGACAGCATTACGCTACATCCATCAGTTCCTATTCCCACTAAATTGTTCAAATCAAGGCCAAAACTATTTAATTGCTTGATAATAATTTTACCAAGAACTTTTCCGGTTATTGAAATTTCTTTTTTTTCCCTATCATTATCACCAATTTCCTTATTTTCTTCAGGTTCTTCTAGTAAAGCTAAAGCTTCGTCAAAAGCATCTACAAACATCACGAAATCTTCCCTTACTGAATTGTTATAAATATATCTTAAAACCAAACTAATTTGTGAACGCTTTGACACATCCAGAGTTTCATCAAATATAATACTATAAAAACCACTGTCTTTTGTAATTCGTGATAGAATTTGATTTAATATTTCTTTAGCACAACATTCAATAATTTCATTTTGTATAGTTTTACTAATATATGTGGCCTTTGAAGAACTGTTTTGAAGATGGTTTTGAAGAATTCTGTCACCTGATTTAACTCGAAACTTCAAAAGTTCTCTAAAATTTCCTTCATTTAAACAAGAAATTTGATTATCAGAATTAGTCGATGATATTGGTAGTAACATACCGTCATCCCTGTGTCCTCTAAGTGGAATATTTTGTCGACATAAAAATATAATACTTTCGACAATTGGAATAAGCCGCAATCTATTCTCATTAACTTCTTTCAAACGTTTTGTATTCAGTAAGTTATGTATTTCTAAGTCTGGGTTATGATAAGTTTTCAAAAAACTTTTACTGAATTCTACAGCTTCCTTATGGTACAGTGTTTTTTCATGATGTATTAAATCTCCTGTTTCACCCATGATTTTAGCAAATTTAGTTAATGGCTGAGTTACAAATTTAAGTAAGTTAACATTTTTCTGAAAACCACCTTTGTTTTGAATATTAAAAATTGGACAATATTTACAGAATAATCCTTTTTGCGATGGAGAAAATACAAGCCACTTGAAAGAATTTAAATGTTGATGACCGACATAACGACGTGTCTGTTTTCCTCCTTTTATATGTTCTGAATAAGGAAATATGTAATCTTTCGGAGGTAACCAAGGATTTTCGAGAAGCTGATGTTTTGTAAAATCATCAATAGCCTTCCCAATGTATTGACCTATATCATTAGAGTAAAATGTTTGTGGTATTTGAGTTGTAGATAGTAATGATGTCTGGGTTGAAGAAGTACATGAAGATGATGATAGACAAGGAGTTATTAAAGATGATATTTGAGACATGTTTGATGTAGATAAATCGACTGTTAATTGAGAAGACGGTTCATCATTTTCTAAATTATTTTTTTTGGCAGGTAAAAAATATGAATTAATTGTCCTTTTTAATTTATTTTTCTGGGATAATTGCGCCTGTGAATAAAATAAGAGTAATGACAACTATAATAATTTACAATGTTAATATAGATAATTAAAATAAAATATATCCAAGTAAAACATTGATTGTTTTGTTTAAACTTTGAGGAATCGTCATTGACACACTATACGTTAATAACTTATTATTACCTACATACAGTTGTATACAGTGACCAGATGTTTGAACCTTATCAGAGAATTTGATGACAAGAATGTATTTTGAGTATTAATATCTTTTTTGTCATTTTTTAAAAATAAGTATAAGGTGTGAAAGCACAAAGAATAAAATGATTTGAGTGCGTGTTGAAAAGGTTAAACTCAGAATATTTTAAAGCGGCGTTCAAATGAAAACCCACAGAGAAGAGACCAAGAAGACATCCAAAGAAACGATTGGAAGGAAAATGTACAAAATCGAGAAGAAGAGTAGAAAGAGGTATTAGAGGTGGCAAAAACTCTTAAAGAGCTGTGATTCAAGAAAAAGTGTTAAAATTTTAAATTTTATGTTTCTCTAAATTTTTTGATTCTAAATTGAACATAAAAATAAACTATTCAACAATACTTTAATAAATAAGTTTATTATAATACTTTTACCATAAAATCTTGAGTACAAACTTAAATGATATCAGGCAAATTAATATATTAGTGTATTATTTAACCCTATGTATGATTTATTATGATGATAAGTACATTTTTACCAATAATTTATACTTCAATATCATCATAGGTAAAATATATATAATATAGATTCTTTGAGTGTCATATTAATTAAAAAATAATTAATTGTATATTATTTAAAGATTTGTTTGCATATTTATATTTATATAAGATAATAAAATAGACTTAGATACATTGTATGATTTAATAATAATAACTTAAATGATCAAATTATAAATATATTTTGTATTTTCTACAAAATATTATAAAACTACAAAAAACGTACCATTTTTAAAGATGATAAATTATGCTTTAACGTTCGTATTACAAAAACAGTTGTATAATGAAAATGCCAAACACATTGAATGCATGTAAATCCAAAAATATAAAAACAAAGAAAAAGTACTAGTGATAACGAATCGTTATTAACGATTGCCGCCTGCATGTTATTAGTAGATGCGAATAGAAATTACCAAACTATAAATAAAATTATCTACTAAATAATTTATCTAATTAACTATACTAATATGTTATAGAATGTTTTTATAAATTAAAAACAATTTTTAAATTTATATAACATTTATGACTTATTATTTTGTCGCAAAATAATATAATTGCTGAATTTTATGCTACAATAGTAAAATTTGGGGGGGGCCATCGCCCCCATGCCCCCCCTTGTATCCGCGCCTGAATAGAACGGTATTTATTAACAACATTTCGGTTGTCTGATTTAATTACAGGATAGATAAAACTATATTTCTATTTATTAGGAAAATAGCAAGACGACAACGAAAGATTAAATAAAGAATGTATGTTAATGAGTTAATGAGAAATAAGGTTTTATATAAACTATTTCAGCGATTTGATCAGAACTACTTTTAGAATTATAAGATAAATTACGTAGGTCTCAATATTTTAATTACAGTTTACTCGAGGCTATTGAAATTAATATCTTTATTATAACACATGTTTGGCTATCATTACTATTACGATGGTTGCAGTGGTGTAGTCCTAAAAATGTTTATGGGTATACGCCTATATAATAAATAGAGAATAACGTGGGGAGGTCCGCCCCCCACACCCCCCATTGCACTTTACATTTTTTACATACAATATTTCACATTATCAACAGTGATATAGTCGTAATTTGATCAATAGATAAGTTAAAAACCTAAATGAGGAAACGTGGGGAATTTCACCCCCACACTACATTTCAAAGGCCTTAACTATAACATAGTTTTGGGGGACGGAATACAAATATTGTGATATTTTAACTGTGTTAAAAATATGTATTTTCTAATTATTACATAATGCAACTAAAACTCCTAACCCTCCCAGTTGCTCCTTCCAACTTCCAAACTATTACTCGAATATTTTTACTGACACTTTTAAGTTCTTACATAAATTAAATTTCATAGTCATACAATCGATAAGTGTATTATTAGATACTGTTATATTTTTTATAAATAAACAATAAACTTTATGCAGTAATAAAATAATCTTACAATCATTGTTTTCAAATCGTTAAAACATAAATGAAATAAACGTGAATAGGTACATGTTAGTACTATCTTAATTCATTATAGGTAATATATTAAATACTAGATTGGTTGGTAAACGGTTTATTACGGAAAAATACAAATTACCAATTTCAACAGCTATAGGTTAACCCAATAACTTTCAGTTTCAACTTAGTATGTGCTATATCGTTAATTTCTGGTCGATGTTTTAAATTTTGTCAAATGTCAATAAAATTGTCGTGAAATGATAAACATTATCCTATTTATTTTATTGATATTTATTTATACACTTTGACAGTGTTTTTTTTTACATTTATATTCTATTTTTAAAATGATAATAGTCTCGAGCCATATTTGTGTGTTTATAACTTCAGATATATGTTTGTATGTGGTATGACTGTAGAGATTAAACAAACTGATAAGAGTTATTCAAAATTAGTGTTTTATGACAAACGTACCTATATTCGATACCCACGTATTACTTTTTATTTTATCCTTTAGTCTATACTCTTTAACTATTTTATAAATACGTATATGCACTAATAAGAAAACTAACAGTGGGTATACCCGCGTATCACTCATGATTTTATAAGTATACGCAATAACAGAAAAACAAAGAAGTGGGTATACGCCGTATACCCGCGTATACGCTCCACGACACCTCTGGATGGCTGTAAACAGTTCTTTATGTTTTCCATAACAATATCCCCCCATCGGTTATATTACATGGAATGATATTATATTTTTGTTTATTCCTACGAAAGTTCCAGAAATACTTAGGATTACTAATTATAGAATATTGAACTTGCTTCAAATAGTTATCATAAAATAATTTAGACATGGCTTTACTTTTTTTTTTATCGTAAAGAACGTTACATAATCAGCCTAAATACAGGACAACTTGAACTGTTTTATGTGCAAAACATTTAACTAGCAAACGCAAATTTTTAGAAAATCATTTAGAAAACATATGACTGCGGATTAACGTTTTTAGAACTGTTTGTTCAATTGCTTTTAACACTACTGCGTCAAAAATATTTAACGCACCATTAACGTTACGTTAACATAAAATTCTTTAAATCTTAATTTGTTTTATTAAAATCATACAACCAAGAGTTTGAGCAATTACGATAAGAAGAAACACAAACAATTAAAACAATAATATTATCATGCGGCATTCCATTAACATGTGGGTTGTTTAAAATAACTAAAACGACTTCATGCATTTAAAGTATTATTTAATTAATATAGTTTTAGCGATGAAATAACAATCGAAAATTATTTCTAAACGTTCCGAAATTGTTCCATTACATGTAAAGCCAATATAATTGCTAAAAAAAAGGAACCTAAGGTAAATTGTAATTTCTGTATAATATTAGGTTCGTATCAGAAACGTATTTATTTAATAGATACTGAACTGTCTCAGCATGTGTTGTATAGAAAGCCATTGGACTATGTGGTGATATATACAAGCACCTGTTATACTTGTATTATTATTATCCCATTATACAGTATAAATAATTTTTTGACATTAGATTGTATATTTATAATCTCGACTTAAAAACGTTTATTCGCAATAATTGATACTCCATCACCTCTCCTACTAATGCTCGTCTTATCACTTAGATCCAAATGGAACAAATTATGGCAATCGAACCCAAGATTGGCATCAAAGATATCAACAATTAACTAAATTTAACAGACACAATATAATCATAACTGAATAAAGGAATATTACGAGTTTAAATATAGAATTTAGTACGTAGTCCCCTTACACTTTGGTAATACCCTTTTAACAATTTACTTTTATCAATTAATAATTTATTACAATATTTACACTTAATCATAATAATTGTCCTAGTACTATTTAATTTACATTTGTTACAAAATTAATATTGATTATGATTACAGAGCATATGATTTATTGGTTATTTTAACATTAGCACACCATTGACATATTTAATGATTGATTTTGTCACACACGGCATGTTTTTGTTGGACAGCGTTTCTTAAATATTTCATTTGAATTTGTTGATGCTGGATCAATTCAGTATTCACCCAGACATTTTTTTATTTCTCAAGTGAACAGAGTTTAAATTTAAGTTTCAAAAATAATCTTAATTCAAATACATTAAATTCTAATAATAATTGCCGCCCATCTGGACGGCCATCATTAACAATGCGCTTAGCTTAGACAAAGTTTAAATTAAGAGCAAGACTAGTCAGTATATCATTTGCAACTAATAAAGATGTATTATCTGTCACATTAAGCAATTCTTCTATTTTAAATACAATGACGTTTTTATTTTTTACCAATCTTTTTTATGCATCATTGATTAGATTTTCAGACGACAATGTATTATTTGCTCTACATGTAGATTTGAAAGTTGTAATTTTGTTGTTCAAACAACTAATTTCATATTTTAACTTTTAATTTTAATTCCTATAATAATTTATAGTCGCCAGAAAATCACTGAGTGAATTATTAAGAATATTAATTTCACTTTTCTTAACTAATTAATTTATCGTTTCTTGATTTATATTTATTATTTTGAGAGTCTTCCATCGATTTTAATTTCTTCATAATATCGGCTAATTAGTGGTGTTATTTATTTGTATTTATTATTTACAAAAAAAGTAATGCAGAATATTCTCTAGATCAAAAGTTATTTAAGATGCTAAAATTTATAGGGACACTGTGTATAAGTTGTGAAATTCATTGAATTTAAATTTGTAAGCAATTTTGAAATTTAAGTCTATTTAGGCCGGTGTTTTTTGAAAATTAAATCAATTTTTTTAAGTGATACTTGAATTTTATTTTTAGGATAAATAAAATGTAATTTTTTTTCTACAATTATAAAATTGATAATATTAGATAAAGTATAACTGGTTAAATTCTCAATAATTAGCATAGTGTAAACAGCAATAATGAAAATAATCATGTAATTTTTTTTGCAATTATTTAAATTAAAATAATTTAACAAATTAATGTTTCTACAAGTATGTGACTCAAACTAATTCGAATAATGTATGTTGTATTTAAACAACGCCTCTATAAGTATGTAACGGATAATTAAAAACAAAATTTTTAAATTTACAATTCCCATAAAATTATGAATAATATGTATTAACATATTTTAACTTTGATCGAGCACTATAAAAAATTTAGAAGATATTTGCAACTAGTTTTTAACCAAATATCTTCAGTAGACAGTTGACACAGACCGTTTAATACATAGTCACTACAGTGGTTAAAAGATGGTGGACGGAGATGTCCCCCTTCTTATTTGAAGTACAATCTAGCGACCCCTTTAAGTCAAATTCCAAAAAGCCGGAGGGACGCTCTAATATTGAGCATTGAAGAGTGAAAAGCTTTAATAAATATATNGAGGGACGCTCTAATATTGAGCATTGAAGAGTGAAAAGCTTTAATAAATTATTTATTGGAATGGTAAAAATGTCAAAATAGTTAAAAAATAATAATTGTAAAAGAACTTAAACTATGAAATGATAAGAATTTTATGATACGACCGTGATAATATAAAGTACTTGAAGTACGGTCGATCGTGACCTAACTATTGTTATTTGTTTGTTTTTAGATTATTCAAAAGTTTAATTAATTAATTCTTTAATGTAAGCTTAAAAAACCATGTCATTAATTTATTACTGCATATAGAACTAACACGGCCGCCGGGGATTGACGGCCGGTTATAGAAAGTGTACCGGAAATCATGTGAAAAAGGAGTCACAGTACGGGATTAGAACTCGCGACCCAAGGCGTCGTATAGACAAACCTTACCACTAGGCCACCGTGCACTTATGTTTCAGCTCCCAATACACTTTCATTTAGGTTGATAACGTAATGTGCGGCTGAGGGAAACACGGTACCGTGTCAGAACAAAAAGACTTATTATATTAAGGGTTATAAAGTGATAGAAATAAAATTTTAAGGTGATATATAAAACATTTGTTATATTAATAGAATCTACCACGGTTTTTAATATATTTGTGGTTTGTAGAATACTTTATAAATGATATTACTATATTTTTTATCTCATATTTTTATATGTAGATATCTACCTAAATTGGTTACTGTTAATATTTTTGAATCAGAGAACAGTTTAGTACTAAGAATGTAAATGTATAAAAGAATTATGTACTTTAATATACAGTGATTTTAAAGAGCAATTTATGAGTTGTTTGAAATTTGAAAAAAAGCAATAAAAATTTGTTATCTAATTGAAAGAAAACATAACTAGAAATTATCATTGATTTATAATGAACGACTTTTCAACCATTGATTCTAATTTTTTTTATATAGATTATTTTAAGAATACAATAATTTTATAAGAATTAAGTTTTTAAAGATATTATTAATTACCCAATTTTGTTAAAATTATCAACAAGAAATAGATTTCATAAATTATTTCATTTATTTGAATTTAAATAATTAAGAAAAATTGATGATTTGTTAAAATATTCAATTATTATACCTATTAAATAGAAAATTTATTTTTGTTTTAATACATTGCATTTGAATTCTTTAAATAATATTCGAACAAATATTTATTAACTTTTAATTACTCAAATAAAAGTATTTATAAAAGAACTATATAAGTAGCGATTAAATTACCGCGTCACTAGTTTTTTTTAAATTGATATATATTTTTTTAATATTTTACTTAACGCATTTTTCTGTAGCTCAATGTAAGTATTTCTATTACTTTAATAAAAATAAAGTTTTATCAACAATGTTGAAGTAACTTTCAATTTTCTATTGAATAACTGACTAATTATGCAAAATTTATTTCGTAATAATTTATGCTTTAATATGCTATTAGGAGCCTCTGTAACTTATATAAAGAATTATCAATTTTTTTTTATTTGATTTATAGATAATTATGATATGCCAAAAAAGTATATTTGTTTGTTTTTCCTATTTCTTAATATCAAATGTTTATGCAATGGACGGAAAATATGAAATGACTAATAATGATTTGGAAGGTAAATTTTGAATTTTTTTAATTAAAATATTGTTCTTGTATGTGATTCCTAATAAAAATTTCATTTTTTATACTTGTTTTATAAGGTTAATATAATCACAATTTTTTTTTAATGATGGCTACATGTAAAATTACTGTAATTGTTAAAAAATTTTCTAATTCAGAAATATATTTTCATATTTGAGTATATATTATGCTAAATAATTTCCTAAAATATCGTATTAGATCATTAAATAAATATATAACTTAAAAAGAAATTATGTTTTTTGTTTAAATTATAAATAAGTTGTCGTTCGTGTTTAAACTAACACATACAAAAAAAATTGAAGTAATGTTTGAAATAATTATCAATTCTTCTAATTAATACGAGCATTTGCGCTCTACCTGATAATAATTTACTGTGTTTACGACTTAGTGTAGTTAATTATGCTTGAAAATATTAGAGTGTACAGTGATCGAGATACTTATACCATTAAAAAATGACAATTTTTTAGGCCTTAGTATTTGAACTCACCTTAGACTTAACTACAATTCAAAAATTTCATATTTATTAAAACTAATATTTATGAGGAAGAATTGAATTTATTCAAATATTATGCTTAACGCCTCACAAAAGACCTAATATATTAAAAAAAACATATGGGCATAATATATTTTAGGGTAATAATTTTTTTGTTCATTTAATAAATACCAAATATAAGATCCTATTTTTAATATTTTTTCAATTATTTATAAAACCGTGTAATCCAGTTTTATCACTAAATTATACTATTATTTAAACGACAAAAATATACATATGGCTGTTTAATTTTTTTTTTAAATTCATAAACAACTGTGTTAAAAAAAAAATCATAGTTATAATTTAGGAAAATAAAAATATATTTAAAATATTAATTTAAACTAAAAAATATTAAAAATATTTAACCCAAAAATCCATAAAAAATACTAAGACACCATATTATTTCTCCAATATAATTATGAAACTATATAAAATTATGTATCTATTGATATCAACTTAATAACTTTGAAATTTACTCAAAAATAGTTACAGTACAAAGTTGATCTTTTTTGTCTTATAAATATACCATCATATTTAAATTTAAAGGTTATAAAATATTTTTTTTTAATTTGGATCTTATCCGACAAGTTTAATTATAATTAAATATGACGGATAAGCTCCAAATTTTTCATATTACTTTTTGAACATCATTAAATTATATTAAAAAATTTATATACATTTTTTTTTTTAGTTTTTTATAATGATTTAATTGCTAAATAATACTTGTCTCTATAACTAGATTTCATGGGAAAATTTGAAGCCAGATTTGGGAGTCGTTGAAATTAAATAATATTGAATTTTATATATTTTGATACCTACGTGAATTCTATGTTGTAGAAATCACGTAGGTATCAAACAACAAAATAGCTATTGTCTCGGTACAACAGCCATTTTATTAATAATAAAGATGTGTTATGTATAGAAACTATTTGTAATGAATACAAATTGAGTTATTTAATAAGTTTTCAATTTAATGAATACAAATTACAGAATCAGCTCGTCAAATTAAATGGACTAGTATGTACCTAAATATTTTTAATTAATTAATTATTCAATCTTAGAAAATAATGATTTATAAATAAATTTAAATAAAAATAATATTTATATTTATATTTAAAACATATTTTTATATTAACACTGGAAATAAATCTTTTCTAAACTTTGCACATTATTATGTAATAATTATAATTATAGTTATTGTTTATAAACAATTAACATAGGTAAACCTATGGGATTGTGTGGATGGTGAATTACCCCACACCATTATACAAAATAGCCAAGTCTTTAATTTTGTACCAAGTCGCTAAATAAATCACATATTTTAGATTTATTTTTTTAAATTAAGAGCAAAAAAAGGTTTTTTATACTTGAAATTTTAGCGTCCTGCTAAAATTTTATGTCATGATTAAAGATAAGAAGTTTTCAATAATAGAAAAATAAGTCTACGGACACCTCATGAGAAAAATATTTAGGAACGCCTTTGAAGATTAGTATAAGGTTATTAAAATTGTGTTAACTTTAAAATTATTTTTTTTCAGATTCGATATTCGAAACACAAACAGTCGAAGGTAACATATTCTTCGCATAAATAATATAACAAACAAGAGTATCTTTGTAAATACATACAGATTCCTGAACTACGCTTAGAACATAAATATTAGAGCTAATCGTTAATTAATTTTTTTAACAATAAATAGTCTTTGTTACGTTTATTTAATCGAAAAATTAATTTTCTGCTACCGTCGCTTATCCTTTAAACTCATTAACTTTTCATTTACAATTCGCAACTCCAATATGATTTTCAACGAGTTTCTGCTGCAAAGTTTAGGGGTAATTAGAAAACAATATACTTAGTTGGAGATGAAATAATATAAAACAATTTTTTTAAACAAATTTTTTTTTCATTTAATTAAATTTGATGATATAAAAAAATTAATGNCAATTCGCAACTCCAATATGATTTTCAACGAGTTTCTGCTGCAAAGTTTAGGGGTAATTAGAAAACAATATACTTAGTTGGAAATAATATATGAAATAATATAAAACAATTTTTTTAAACAAATTTTTTTTTCATTTAATTAAATTTGATGATATAAAAAAATTAAAGTCGCCATTTACAAATCTAAGTTAAAGCGATTGTAGGGTACAAGAGATGGTAACAGAAAATTAATTTTTAGTGTAAAGTAGTACAACAAAGAACCAATATTGTTAAAATTAAGATAATGATTAGCATTAATATTTTTAAACATATTTTGCAAGGCGTAGTTAAGGAATCACTCTGTATTCAGTAAAATAATTCATTTGATATAGATTTCTGACAAGATGTTCATTTTTACTTTATTTAAAAGAACAACATAGTATATAATTTAAGGCATAATAATCATCATATATGTTTACTCGTGTAATTTTTACAGTATATCCATTATAACATTAATATTTTCTAATATTTTTAAAAAACAAAATCGTATGATACTGTGTTTTTGAGATGTGAAATTATAAATGCAAGTCTAAAATATTGAATTTATTTCGGGAATAAAGGGAAATTCTAACACCCAAAAAAATAAATCAAGAAAATAATATAACAGTATAAAAGTATTTAAAACTAATTATATTTATCATATACAAAAATGTATAAATATCTGATAAACTAAATAAAAATATATTACAGTAAATCCTTTATATTTTTTATTTGATTATTTTATTATTTACAGAGCAGAGCAAAATTTTTTCATATATGTTACACTTCTTAGAACCTTTAACAACACACAGTAAGAATAATTATTAAAACATAAATAAAAATTGCTGGTTAACTTTTGAAAACATATCATTTTTAAAAAGTGAGTCAAACATCAACTATTATGGTGAAAATGGCACATATTGCAAAAATAGCCCTAGATCTTATATTTATGTATTAAAAATATGTAACATTTTTATCAAAAATATAATCTGAATTATTTAGGTATATTTTTAAGAGAAAGTAAATTTCAAAACGTTTATGGCGTATACAAAGTGAAACAAATTTAACTGACAACTCCTATAACTTTTGATACAATTAAGATTTTTAAAAATAATTTATACATTTTTAGACTACGTTAAAATAATATTTTTTATTTTTAAAATAATAAAACATTAATTTTTATTTTTATATTTTTGCAAAATTTTTAATAACTAGTTGTTATCACTTTTCTTATGAACAAAATTTTTGAGTTGTATGCATATTAAATATGCACCAATATGAGCTGTACCTACCACCCTAAATGACCCACACTCTATGAAAATGCTTCAACTCAATAGTTACTTTTTCAACAATTGTTATTATTATATATTAAATAATTTTGCAAGAAAAATACAAAAACTATTTTAAAATCATAAGGACAACAGAGTTTTTACATTATTTCAAACAAATAATGAAATAAAAAAATGTAACGTTGTCTAAGAATGCTTAAATTATAAAAAAAAAATCTATGCGAAATTGTATTAAAAGTTATAAAGTTGTCAGTTAGATCTGTTCTACTATATATATCGAATTTGATTTTGTTCATCCAAGCAATAGAATTTTTTCGTCCTCTTTAACACATGTAAAGAAAGAACATTAAATATGAATCTAAAATATTTATTTTATTGTGTTGAGAGCCATTATTTTTTCAATTTGCCTCGCCTGAAATATTAAAAATGGAAATAACAGGTTTTGAAAAAAACAATTATTTTGTTATTGTTATTCCGTGTATTGTTTTTAATTATAATATAGTAAAAACTTTTCAACAAATTGAGTTTACAAAATCAATACAATATTTCTGGGTTTTGTTTTCCATTGTATGGTAAAACTTTTAAAGGATGAAGTGTTGCTACACCAATCCTATTAGAAATTCAGTAAACTATTGAAGCTAAGTTATTAACAACTATTGCATTGAATCAATAACTACGCCTAGAGAACTCGATGAACAATATTTGATTATGGCAAATTAACTTATATCTTGTACGCATATTATTCTTATACATTAACACTAAAAAACACATTTTTCATCGTATAGAATTATTTTTTTTTATGTGGACATGTTTCATATTTTAAAATAAAATTTGATTTATTGAAAAAAATAAATTACTCATAGAGTTTGAACAATTTTAACTGAATAATTTTTAGTTGAAATTTTGTAAAATTTTTAATTCCTTTCTAAAGCATTCAAATGAATTGAAATAAACGCGTATTTAATTTTAATACTAAATTAAATAAATAAAATCTAACCAAACCCATCGTAACATTCTATTGATTCTTAAAATTTATTTATATTAAAAATATATTTTGCATTATTTAAATTTTATAATTTATTTGTAGTTAAAATAATATTTGGATCTTATTATTGCAATATAATTAGTATGGTTGTACAATTACAGTGAAAATTTTTGATGTTGTAATAACAATTTTTATTTCTCTTAACTAATTTATGTTAACTGAAATTTCAGAACAATTTGAGGAATTATTATTTCCGTCAGGTTAGTAATATATCAGTTGTAACATACAGTCAAAATTAGTGTGCTCAGTTAAGTTATAACACAAATATATTGAGTATTATATTTTAGTTTAATGTCTACGAAAATGTCGAGTATTAAATTAATATGAGAAAGCTTTTAAATGTAATTATTACTATTTTTTCTACAAATTTAAGCTAGGAATTATAACTTATTCAGCCAAGTAATAGCAAATTACGATTGAAATGTAATTTTAGTTGTTAGAAATTTTAATGTGTATTTTTAAAGTGTTTGTGTTATAGCTGAATGAATATATTCAACTACTAGTAAATAAAAAAATGACGTTTTTAATCTCGAAGATATCATAGAGAATAGGTTTGCTATTGCTATAAATGTTACCTATAATATTTTTTAGAAGAAAATTAATACATTAGAGATTATTGACGTAAAGCTTTTTAACTGAGGTTGGACGGGTACTAAATAAAAATAAAATTCGACTCAGCACGTTTAACATAAATGTATATAATTGTAAAAGAAATTGAATAATTGCAGAACAAAAAAAATGAGAAAGACTAAATTTCACTCATAAAACAATCCACTTTGAAATATAACTGAATAGTTATATTAGTTATGATTATATAGTTATAATTAGTTTATTATTCGATTTTTTATAAGCATATTTTGTTACTATTAATAGTTATAGATATATTTATAAATATATAAATCTATTAATTTATTTAAATTTTCTATAGAAGAATTTATATTATATGTCATAATAATAATAACTATGTTTTGAAATATTACTTTTTGTTATATTGAATTTGTCATATAAATATTTTAATAGGTTATATTAATTAATTTGTATCATTTAATTAGCTGTCGACTTAATTGAATTAATTTTAATAACAACGTTTCAATATAAAGTTGTTATTTTAAAATATTTGGTACTTCATTTACAAAAGTTAAGCGTGAAACCATGTCTATTTACATTTATATTATGAATATATTTAATTAAAAACTGTATTGTTCATTTCTCAATTGTTTTTCAGTTCACTCGTCCCAACTTCCGTTAAGAAGCTTTGCATCCTTTGTGCGTCAAAAATCACCTGCACACATTTTATTTATTTTTCATTGTTTTTTTTTCAGATATTTCCGAAATTAACTACAAATTAGGTAAATTTATTCAATTATAATTTAATATGATTATACGGAGTATTTATATCTCGATTTATGAGTGGTTAAATATTTTTTAATCTTTTTACTTATCACTTAAAAGGGACCCACTTTACTTAATTACAAAATTGATTGGTCGATAACAACAATGAAGAAATATGCTTAGAATAACGGTATTTTTCGGTTAATCCAACCATTTATTTAGTTATTCCAGGTGTTTTTATTAATGTTGTCAACCAGTACTTAAATTAATTGAATTTTCAATTTTATAAACTAGTTATATGTGTATGTTTCCATTTAAAAATACAATATTATAACGTATAAGTTATAAATGAATTGAATAATTATAATAGTTATAATCATTAACATCAAAATATTGTATTTAAAACGACACAATTACAAAATGTAGAGAACATGACAAACCATATTGTGAAATTTTGTAAATGATACAGATTTTTTCTACCTCACCTGGTGATCTATCATTAACAATAAATATCAATAAACCAAATTTTTAAAAAATTTAATAAGAAAAAAGAAAAAAATTTAAATAATATACTTTAAATATAGTAATTAAAATTGGTAAACACTAAAATATTATCAAGTATTAAATTGTAGGTTAATTATTTATTAGTTTAATTGTAGAATTTATTCTAGCTAAAAATTATCGAAATGTTAAAATTTTTAACAAATTAACTTTCTTCCAGAAAATAGTTCTTCAACAGTCAATGATCGTTTACGTAAGTAAAGAAAAAAAATCTTAATGTTACTATACTTGTATTAAAGTCAGTTATCTATTTTTAAACGTATAAGTAATTTATAAATTCTTGTCGAATATGTTTATAAACTTTAGTGGGGTATATTATAACACTCATTAAGCTCAAAATGTATAATTGCAATAAACCAAGGCCTCGTTATAATCCAATATATAATAAATGTATTATTATTATCAAAATTATATGAAGCAATATGTTTAGCAATATGAACTTCTATGTCATATATCAACACGAACTCCTAATCTCTTTTTAGGATTTATATCCCGACTACAAGTTTTATGATTTATAAGTTTTATAAATGAATGAATTCTTATTATAGTTATTAAATTTAGTTTAAAATTGATATTGAATAAAATTTAGTATTGTAATTTTCTCGAAGAAATTATAAAAGGTTGTTGTAGATGGAATGATTTTTTTAATTTTAAATATTCAATAACTATTAAAATAATAATGAGAAAGAAAAAATGTATTTTAGTTTCATAAATTTATTGATTTATTAATTATTAATTTTTTTTATTCGTCCCTTATACTACTCAGTATAAGTGAAGTATAATTAAGTGAATTTAATTTCTTTTAAAAACAACATATACAGGGTGGCCCACCACTCAATGACAACTTAAATAACTTTTGATCCAGTTAATATTTTTAGTTGATTTTTTTTTTAAATAATAGTTATACGTTAGGTCCATAGCTATATCTCAATAATTAATTTTTTTACATTTTATTAAAAATATTATTTATTTTTAAATTTTAAATAAAATGTAAAAAAAAAATCTAAGATAGCTATTTTGTAGAGTAGAATTTAAGAAAAATTTTAGTAAAAAAATATCTTATTAATATTCAGTAGTAAATATTCTGTAGCGTTTTGAAGTTTGTGAAATTTTGAATTTTCATGTACTATTTTACGGTATTAAACATTGAAATACGTATTGAGAAAAGGACAGTAGAAAACGCTATCTTTTCATGATTACTGTGTATACATATGATGATAATGTGTATACATTACAAACTTGGCATTAATTCCATGATAAGAAATTAGATAAGGCAATTATTAATTATCACTCTCATTCAAAAGTATATTTTAAGATATTTTTTTACTAACATTTTTCTTAAATTCTACTCTACAAAATAGCTATCTTAGATTTTTTTTTTACATTTTATTTAAAATTTTAAAATAATTAATATTTTTAATAAAATGTAAAAAAATTAATTATTGAGATATAGCTATAGACCTAACGTATAACTATTATTTAAAAAAAAAATCAACTAAAAATATTAACTGGATCAAAAGTTATTTAAGTTGTCAGTGAGTGGTGGGCCATCCTGTATATTTATGTAGCTAATAAAATAAAAAATCATTTAATTAAGAAAATGACAGGTCGAAAACAATTTTCAATTAGAACTACAGAACATAAACATTTTTAAATATAAAGTGGAGAAAAAGCATAATATAGTATTACGAAATGATAAAAACAACTATAGTAACTCTAAAATAAAGATAAATGTATCCAGAATTGTTGTGTTGTTTTTATTAATAACATCTCTCGTTGTATGAATACTAGGGTTCATAAGAATAAAGAAAATGATAGAAAAATATGTATATAGTTATAATAATATATATAAATACTTGATATAAAAATTATCGTGATCAGTTGTCACATTTTTTAATATCAATAATGTAACGATTACTGGCGATTATCAATGATAGATGGGATGGAATCACCATATATGTCCCAGAGTAGTGGGGTGTCTATATATATGTTTATGCACCTCCAACTTGTCTTGTAGTATAGACATGTATCAACGATCTAACTCTGCTAATTAACTCCGTATAAACATTGTTGATTTACTTTAATTAATATTTTATTTTTAGTGGTCACTTAATCTTTCTTTGTCCCTACATAAAATAAGTATTCATAAGAAATGACTAATTTTAAACCTTATTATTTTAGTTAATACTAGTATCTCCCTTGATGATTCCAATGAGTGTTTAGAAATCAATATAAGTCGTCTTGTTTATTTGAATTAAACTTAAATGTAACCGTTAACTTCTTGCACATAAATTAGATAAGTGAAATCGATAAGTTGCGAGAATATACTGCCCGAGTATACTGAAAGAAAATACTGACAGTTTTAAGCCTTTTTGGTTCCATTTTATATTCATATTTTATTAATTGTATAGTTTCATTCGTATGCAAAGAGGATCAGCAACGCTATTATTATTAAATAATATACTTTATTAAATTGATTTGCTTGAATTAATTACATATCATTTTATAAAATTAAAACACGATTTTTGGCAACGATTCATTATTGCATTACAATATTGATATATTTTTTATAACTTTTACTATTTTTGTGTACATTTTTTTATTTATATGAGAGTTTATTATACATATAATATATTATTTATTGGTTAACCGATGATATCGACAATGTTACAATATGATAGAGTTTATTGTTTTGTAGATAAAAAGGTAAAGATATGATAAGAGGTAGTATAACACAACATAACCCACACCTCACCTCTACTCTATATTTTTAAAAAAAGTTATAACATCCGAAATAATGTTGGTTTTGGAGCTTTATTTGTGTTGTATATGATATTTTAAATGAAAATAAAAATAGTATATCGGATAGATGGGTTATGTATATAGTACTTACAAAAAAAATAATTCTATTAATACATACATTTTTTTATATTTTATGGTAATTTAAAGTTGAAAAAACAAAATTAAAGACAAAAAAATTATTGTTTTTTTACTACGGCGTCATTTACATATAGAAGATCGGGACAACTTTTTTTTTTTACTTATAATATGTAATATATCCTTAATTTAATATATGTTTCGAAGACGTAGTATATCCGGAATATTTTTAAATATTAAGTTGTTAAATATTAATATTAAATATAAAATTTAACTTTTCGTGTAAAAGTTGCTATTATGAATATCTCCTATGGCCAGGTAAAGAGTCACATTTTCAAAAAATTATCATCAAATAAAAATAAGATACCTAAGGTGTTTGTAAAAAAAAAGTTATTTTAATTCATTCATTATTTAAAAAATTATGACATTTTAAGAGCAAAAAATTAAAACAAAAGTCAAAATTTGTCGATTTAAAAAATCGTAATTTTTTGGGAATTTCTCTCGTTTACATGGAAATAGGGAATATTTTCAACTAAATACTATTTATGATCTTATGACATGTTGTTAAAAGTTGTTGGTTCGGTTTAAAGAAAAAAATAGTGACTATAGGCGTAATCAAAAAATACTTAGATTGTAAAATTAATGCATTCTCCGATCGCATTGAAACTGAAAAAATTTTATTGAATCCATTTTAATTAATAATTTCTTAAATTCAAGTATAAATGTTTAAGTATAAATTAAAATAAATCCTAATAGTAACTGCATTTTATTTAGGAAAAAAACAAATCCCAAAAAAAATATATTGGAGCTTTATATTGTTTTTAATTTTTATAATTGGGTGAATTACATAATTAAAAGTGGAAACATCAGAAAAGGTTAATTTTATTTGTTACTCATTTGTTAAATTTATTTAAAATTAATAATCATTTTTAAATTTAACTTTTTAGAGAAGTTCAATTGTAGTATATGCAACAATGAAGATAAATTACGAAGTATTTTAGACGATTACTTCACAGATAATTTTAGTAAGCAATTTATTTAATACAAAATATTTTTATTTTATAAATAAAATTAATTTTTTATTATATTAGAATAATGTGATGAAAAAACTGTATAATTGACTATTCATTTCGTCTGTTTTATTATAATATTGTTGACATAAATTAAAATTTTTTTTTTTTTAAGAATAAATCAATCACATTATAAGTGTACAGGAAGATTTATTTTTAAGATTACATTTATCTTAAACTACTTTATTAATAAAATGTAAAAATAATGTGGATACATTTTTGTTTGGTTTCTTAAATTTATCAAAGTTTATGAAGTATTTAGTATATTTTCTTTTCTATCCCTTATTCCGTATAAACGTATATAAATATTTAACTAAATGCATTTTAATTCGGTAACTATTGATATTTTATAATATAAAATAAATTTTCATATTTTTATTTCCATGTAGGTTTATAATGCGACAACCGCACGTTGAGGGAAATACAATACTGTCTCAACTTGATTGATTTTTATTTTCATCCCTTGTACCTTTAAAGGTTTCAACATTATTTTGTTATATGACAACATACATATTTTAATAGCTAATAAAATAAAAAACATCTAATTAAGAAAATGACTGGTAGACAACAATTTTCGAAATAAAACCTCAGAACATTAACATTTTAAAATATAGAGTAGAAGAAAAGCGCGACAGAGTAATTCGTAATATTAAAAACAACATAACTACCACTTAATTTTTGAAATAATGGGTCAAAAGTTGCCATCGAATAGTCATTTTTTTAAACAGTAAGCTAGATTAGTTATGGATGTTGCCAGTAAAAAATATAATTGACACCCTTAAAAGGAATAAGGGATGAATATAAAAAAAATAGTTTATGACTGATAAATTAAGAGAATTATGTAACTAAAAAATACCAATGAAAAATAGTTAAAAATTAAATTGGCTAATAATTTTGTTGAGTACATCTTGTATAATAGATTCTGAGGTTTTTATATTTTTTTCATGACAGTGAATATAAGTATTTTGACCGATTTTTTAATTATTGACAGTTTTTTTGTTCTTATCTTTTTACTTATTTATATATTATATTTATCTTAAAAAGTAGTACACTAAGGACAGAACATTCGGTATACCATTTTCTATTAGGTTTTGACGAAAAGTTGGTTTTGGAGCTTTACATTAATTGTTTTATTTGATTAACAATATACTTATACATATTAACAACAATTTAATAATTGATCCAGACCTTATCACAGCCTCTTGATGATCAATGATACCATAAAAATACGTTGTTTTTGTGCAAAAGCTTTACATAAGTCGGTGTGTATAAAGATAATGATTTCATACGTACTATGATTTTTCCAAAAGCTTATTTAGTTTTTGTTAATTAAATCGTAAGTTCCAAGGAGCCATTTACTTCTGTCGATCACCATTTACTCTAGTGGTTTACTTAAATTGTTAATCATAGATATTGTTTGAAGAATCAAATTTATCTTTGTTTGGTTTTGGTATAGATATTATTATTTCTTTATGCTAATCGTTTGGAAAATTATGTTGAGTTCAATTTTTGTTATACAGATTGTACAAAAAGTAAGGGAAGAGGTCAATTGTTATAAACATTGAGAACAATAAAAATCCTTTTCCTTACTTACTGAACACTCTATGTATATATAAAATAATATATTAAAACCAATTGTAGGTAGATGTTAGAATAATATATAAGGTATATTGTAGGTTGAGTACTTTTACTTGAAAAAAGTTATTCAAGTATTCATTTGCCATGAATGTTTAATGTCTAATAACTTATTTTAAATTCAGTTTTTGAGCAATGTATAAGTTGACGGTAAAAATGGTACTATATCGGCTTCTATATCTCCAAAAATTTAGTCTAGTTTAAAAAAAAAAACCCATTATAGCTCTACACTATTTTTATGATTTTAATTCATTACATTAAAACAAATGGTTTTGAGTGTGTATAGTGATATTTTTAATTAAATTTCAGGGAGTCTCTCATTGAAAAAGAGTTTAAATTTTATGTAAGTTAAAATAGGGCAGGCATTCTGAAACATTTTCAAATATTGAATCGATAAAAATTGTTTTTACTTACATGAATGGTCCTTTCAAACCCTTTCTGTTTTGATGTTTTTCATTGAATTTTCAAGAAAATTATAAACAAATAAAGCTTATTATGTTTAGAAAACCCTATTAAAATTTTTATATATTATCCAAAACAGATACATAAAAGTATAAAATATTACAATGAATTAAAAACTAAAATAAATTATAAAATACGTATAAAATTGCTTAAAGATATTGTGTCAATTATTTAGAAAATTTTATCAGGTTTCTGATTTAGGTTAGCGGAATACAATCTGAAAGAATCTTTATTTTTTCTAAAAGTGGTGGTTTAAAATATCTTTCCGAAGTTAGCAAAATGTACATAGATGGAAATTTTAGTTTGGTTCCAAAAATTGTATGTTATTAGGATAGTATTGATGTACTTATCCTAAAGCAGTTATCAACCCATCAATGTTTTTTTATAAGAAATAAGCCAAAAACTTAGAATTTTTAAATTTCAAAAAAGTAAAAAATATAGTCTAAAACTTTTCAAAAAAAAAGTAACACAATACATTTGCTTTAATAAAATAATAATAAAAGTTATTAAACTTGGTAGAACATTATGTATAACTTTGTTGTTGAAAATCTTCTTTTTTTTTTTAGTATCCATAGACATAAATAAATATCAATATATTGAAGGTAATAATTTGAATATTTTAAAATTATATTAGACAATTAAAAAACATATATATTTCAGTTTTTTTAATTATTCAAATACTAATCAGTAGAATGCACTGCGGGTAGAAGTCCAATATAGAAATAAATAATATAATATTATAATTATGAACAAATTGGTGTATAAGTATCAAAAATAATGGATTATTTTTATATATTTTTTAGTAGTTACAAAATTATAAATATTTATCGTACTTCTGAGATATTTCTTTTTTAAAAAAAAAAAAAAAAAATCAAGTTTATAAAACAATTTTATAAGACTTAAATTTCTTAATTGGATATAGAACACTTTTGTTAATCAATTTTCAGAAATGACAATTTTATTTTTGCACACAACTTTTGTTATGTAATTTTACAAAAAAATATTGATTTAGTGTAAAAGTCCAACCCAGTTCTTAAAAAATACATTTCGTACTTATTTCAAAATAAATAAGTGTTATACATTATTTTTTTAAGTTTGAATAACATAATTTTTTGAGAAAAAAAATGTATTCTTAAGCGGCTAACTCTTTTTAACATAAAGTATTATGATGTTAAATTTTAAAATTACTAAATTTAATAAAATTTAGCATTATTTTTATTTTTTCGGGTAAAAAATTAGTAATTAAATAGTTGAAATTTATTAATTTACTCATTAAAATTTACTCAATACTAATTGGAATTTGATCTCATTTATAAGTTAGAAGTACGCTTTTATTTTTCATTTTACTTCAGTTTATTACTCATTAAAAAAGTTCAAATCTCACTATTATTCCTTATTAACTTTTATTTTTTGATAGTTTTTGAAATTGTTTATAACTACTATATACGACAGGATACATTTTTTTTCTGTATATCATATACAAAAAAAAGCACTTTTACCTCGGGTTATTCTAATTATCTAAAAAACTATACGTGATGGAAAAATCTAAAATCAGATTCGATGTCAACGTTGAAATTTCACTTAAATATTTTAGACAAGAGGAAAATTTAAATTATTTTTTGTATGATATTATTAATAATATCATAGAAAATAAATTACCCTACAGAAATTGTTTATAATTGTAATAAAATTTTGCTACGTATTTACATTATTTAGGTATGATTAATTATGAAAGTGAAGTCAATAAACGATATGATCTAATTAAAAAAATGGCATCACACTTAATGTATATGAAACATGGTAAGTAATACCTTCGCTATATAGTTATTAGTACGATAAATAGTTGATTAAATGTGTACTAAACACATTCATTTTTTTTTCAATCGTAGATTGTTTTATATTCTACCTAAAAAATAAAATCACTTGAACAAAATAATTTTTGATCAGAGTTTCATTGAAGTAGAGAAATTTAGTTAACAAATGAAGTGATCAGAGGTTATAATTTAAACTTATTTTTACATTAAATAGTGCGCTGTCTTGTTTGGGAAATGGCTTTAGTTAGGCAGAGACTGGCACATATATAATAGTGGGAAAAATCAACTTTCTATTTGAAATTGCATGCTTTATACAAACATAATTTTTTTATGGAAATCCCTATTTCATATAATAATCTATCTTAATCAACAAAAATGAGTATTTTTCTTTGAAAAATGGGAGCCAATTTTTTTCATGTTATTGATTACATTGAAAATACAATAAAAAATGTTTAATTTAAATTGAAAATTACATCGGAGGAATTTATTGTTTTACTACTTACTAATAACACATTGTACTTATAAAGTCTATGCTATATCATAATTTGATATAAAGAAATAATAATTATACTATAGAATAATATTTATTTGTTTATTGTTTATAAACTTTATAATATTATACCTATGAGCAAAAGATTTGCTGTTTCCAACAACATATCTTATAAATAATGTATACATTTTGACTCACAACTAATTATTTTACATTATGAATTAACTTAAAATAAATAATTGTATGATAATGTTTAAATATACTTTTAGACGTAGTTAAAATGTGTAATGGTAATGTACTATGGAAATGTCGTGCATTGGCTATAATTAACTTTACTCAAAATAATAAAGAATTTTGGCATCAAGAGGGAGGGTGTATTGAAAATGTATGCACAATGCACTACATAGATATATCAGGAATATTTAAAGGAACGTATAAATTTCGAGAAGTACAAAATCAATCAAATGACATCACTTATTATTCCTATGAAGTATTAAAAGAAGGCGAAATAAAATATCAACCGTTTTATGTTCGGCTAGTTTGATACAAATAACAGAACTCTTATAACACTATATTTTTTAAGTATTCAAATTTTGTATAATTATTTACAACAATGGCTTCTATATAAAATGATATTTGTATGTATCGAAACAATAAATAATTAAAAAATCTATAAAATGGGTATAACAAGAACTGGCTTAAGTTTTTTTTTATCACCTTGAACGAAATCTTAGACATTAGTTATTTAATTTTTTATTGCTATTTTTTGGTTCATTCTATTATATTTTGAATGAAATCACTCAAACCTCAAAAAACTTTACCTCAATTCGGTTCTTTTTTTCATAGTATTTTTGATGAATATAGATTAATTTGATGCAATAAAAATAGTTTTTAAATTTTCGGCACTTTTATTCTAATTAAAAATATGAAAAAACTAAATGATCCATAAAACGAAAATTATTTTTAAAGGTTTTAATAAACTCTTCAAAATTAAATTTGTAAGATTTTTCCCATTAATTTTGATCAATAGGATCTATTACGTTTGCTTACGTGTTTTTAAAAAAATGTATGTAAACATAAAATTTACAATGAATGTTAAAAAAAAAAACTCCAAAAAATAAATCCTACAGATATAGTGTTAAAACCGCACGCATTAGGACGCAACGTTGATACAAATGTCGCCCTCGTTACCACAATCTAAGAGACAGCGATTTTGTCGGCAAGACAACTAATGCACGAAAATCTGTTCTTCATACAAAGGTAAAAAATAATTATTATTGTGGATATAATCTCTTTTATTGTTAGGTGGTACATGGCTTATGGCGGTACCTTTTACCGGGTGTAAGCTCAGCAAAACATTGACAGGTGGTTCATTTTATTTCGCATCAAACTACCAACATTTCACACGAGGAAAACATATTTAACGTGGGAAATGTAATTAACAATAATCTTATATTTTTTAATGTATATGCGTTGTACAATTTTCGAATTGTTTAGTACATTGCAGGAATTGATCACTATTTAAAATTAAAAGTATTAATTTAAATATATTTTTAATTTTAAATTGTTTGTATGGAATTGAATAATTTTTATAGTCTAGTCGTTGCTTCATTTCTAAAAATTGCTATTTACAAATAATAACAGTATTTAAAGACAATCGTTGAGTTATAACAACAATACATTATGTTGTGTCATCTTAAATAACTTTTGATCTCGACAATATTTTACGTAACTTTTCTTTTTTTTAATAATTTTTGAAACAATGAAAATTTTATAATATATAATAAAGTTATTTGTTTATTGAAAAAGAAATACATTTTTTTTTAAAATTCATTTTAATTTTATTATCTATTATTATCATTCAAATATCAAAATACAAATGTTTGACTTTTATCTAAAATCTGATTAGTAACAAAATTGGGCGATCAAGATTGTTTATGATTTGCATTAAAAGTGTTTTCTATCGTGTGCCTTAAAATTACGAGACGATTGTAATGATTTGTTTGTTGTCAAAAATGACAATTTGTAAATGTAAACCATTAAAATTGTTTATTTGACATTACTCTACTGAACATTTCTAAAAATTACTACTAATTTTTGGGGAATAGCAGCAAAATAATACTTTTCTAGCTTATTTGGTCTTAGTGTAAGAATTTCTTAAAAACCTAGTTTTCTAAAAATGTAATATTCCTGAACGGTTTCATAAACCACAACCGTAATTTTAAATAATCGTTTTGTCGATTGACAATGTAAATTACACACCTCATAGTTATAATTGCTTGTGAATTTCAGCACTCAGATCTATTGGCTCCAGTATGTCTCATGTGGATTGAGTACTCTGTAATGTGTTTATCAATTCTAATAATTGCATGCTAAGAGTAATATTTTACGGTTGAAATGAGATTTCACACGTTTTATTTCATCGTTATTTGGTTAGAAATACATTATATGATAAAATACATTCAACACTAGTCCAAAATTAAAATTTAACAGTCTAAATGTTCTGACTGATACGCATTTCGTCGACATCGTTGCCGTGTTTCGGCCCTTACAGCGTTCAAAGGAACAAACCTCTTGGTCATCAAATGGGCCATGACAGATACGTTCCAATAATTGTTATTGCAGTTTTTAGAGTCGTCGTAGGTCTAAGTATACGGCAAATCGACCGTGACTTAACACATTTTCGTGTTTTCTTTATTTATCATTTTTCCCGGATGGCGGCTTTCTAATGACGTCGTTTGCACACATACATTTTCGGTATCGGGTCGCGTGCCACCTTTTTTGCGGCAGCCTTTTTGGTCATAAATTTCCCCGACAAAACCACAAGCTATTAATCTTCGCCACGTGTGTGCTCTGTGTTTTATTAAACGGCAACACTTTATTTAGCTGTGTAATATAAACCTTGAGAGCTGTCGAGTGGATATTATCGAAACTGATGTTTTCTATACGTAAACATCAAAACAATGGACAACATATGCAAATGCATAGGAAAAAATATTATTTCCAATAAGTTTTAATGATCGAATTTGTAGTTAAAAAAACAGCAATGTCGACTTATTTACAATAGTATGAAATGCGCTTTAAAAATTCATTTTCTACGTTAAAACATAATACTGCCGATAATATTAATAAATCGATTTAGAATTAACTCGTGTGCTTATAATTTTTTAATAAATTTCAACGAACACGACGATTTTATTCAAAGATTAAAATATGCGTAAACAACTGAACAAATAATTGATTTATCATTTAATTGTATTAGAAAAAAAAAAAAAACAATCGTTATAGACATTTTTCAAACGTCTCAAAAGTACTTTTGCTTTCTACTTTATTGGATCTGTGGTCCTATTTTTCTACACAATATTATCTCCTTCTCATTTGGTAATAATTTCATATTTTCAAGTGTACTCCGAGGGCTGCATTTGAAGGGCTCTTCATAAACCGGTAGTCTCGAACAACTCAATTATGAGGAAATTGTATATTATCTAACGGGATGTGCAGTACGCATCAACGGCCAAGCAAATTGTTTCGTAAACTGATTAGTGTTTACCCCTGTCATCATATCTCGAGCCTCGGCGCAACTCACCTCCCCTGCTTTCTATATATTCGCTACATACAAACTATCTGAAGTTGCATTAGGGCAAAAATATAACAGTTTAAAGTGATTGATTTTTTTACTAAAACTGATTATTTACACATTGTAGGGTTCTTCAAAACATGTTTTAAAAACCCTGTTTAAAACATGAGAAAACAATTGGAAAATTTATATGTCTCATAAGACCTATGGAATTTTCGAATTGTTTGATTGACACCCATATACGCTGTGAGGGATAAATTAAAAACTGATAAATCGACAAATATACGAAATTAAAAAAATACCGAAGTCAATTTTCTCGATATAATTGTTATTTAAAAGAAATCGAAAGTTCAAAGGATCACCTCGTACGCGTCTACTGATTGACGTATGCAAACAATCAGTTTTTATTTTTTTTATATAGATGCTGAAGTAACATTTTTAAAAATAAGCGGGACACTATTAATTTTTGATAGAAAATGATATTTAAGTAGAAAAATACATTTATAAATGTCATTTAAGATTTTTTTAATTAAACCTGTGGTTGATGATATCCTTGAAGTGATGAACATTTTATTATTCAAACATCTCGTTTGAAGCTTTTCTCGGAAATTTCCATTCAACTTATGTAGAAAATTGTATTATTATTTTCAAATGTTCCATAGCTTCCCTTTATACACGAGAAATTTAAGGTATCCCTAAAGAAAAAAGTCAAATATTTCCTCAGTAAATGAGAAAAGCAGTAATCCCAAAAAATGTCCACCATATCATACGTCTTGATAGCATACAATGTAACAGTATACAGCTTGTACAAAAACTATTCATTCGTACTCTGTATAGCTCAAAATGATATAGTTTAAATAAATATGACGATATTTGCGTTTAACTACACAATGAGTATTGAATAAATCTCGTAATGAAACAAAAAAATTACCCATAACTAAGCTAGTGGCTTTACGCGATATAAAAATGGTTCATTGTTATTGCCTCGCGAATTACATCTAACTAACGTTTAAATTCAAACATTCAATTTGATTAAGCAAACAATATAATGGGAACGCATAAAAGCTAAAACCAAAAAACAGTCAGTTTTCTAAATAAGGGGAGAAGTCGAGCCACTAGAAGTTGGCAACTGTTGCGTGGATATAGTGTTCCACTACCGGGTGGTCCAATCCATTTAAGAATATAATATAGAAAATTTGTATCTGTAATCAAACACAAACAAACATGTAAAAGCAAATAATGATACAACATAAACAGGGGACAGTTGTTGTAGTAAAATATGATTAGCGTTATCGTCGAGCAAAATTTGGCGACCACCCCGGACTACAGCGACAATGCAGATACGCGTACGAGGGTGAGTGAAGGCGATTTGTTTTAGGGGTTGTTTGATACGAGACCAAAGGGTCAGAGACTTTTACAACGTTAATAGCGTATGACGACGCAACGATAGAAAAGTATCAAACAACCTCCGTCTACTTGTGTGTACAATAACTTAAAACGTTTCGGTCGGCAAGAGGGTCGTTGTTAAGTGTCACGGAGAAGCAATAATTATGACGAATAGTAGAACGCGATGGGTTTTTAATGAACGAACTTCACATTCGAATCCATTGTAACATAAATGAGCGTATACATTAATTAGAACATTTAGACACGTGTATCCGTTTGATCGAATAATGGCTTGTCGTCACTATGATCGTATCGTGACACCATCACACTACACGTACGTTTTTTAAAAGGCAGCTCGCAAATGCATTAGAGTACTCTCTTTGGTATGTTTTCGTGTACATGAACTCGCGTTGCGTACGTTTCTTATGGGCGACGTTTTTATGGATAATCGAGTCATTTCTGTTATCTTCCGTTGTTGTTAACTGATGTAATCACAATGTTTCACACAAATATGGCGGATTCTCGTTAGTACTGCGACTACGCTTGTCAAGAGCCGTTTGCGTGCAGCCGTCGACAGACCATTGTACTCGAGTGGAAAAGCGTGAACGTAATTTCAGGGTTGCGTTATCACTTATTCGCTGTTATTGCCCCGTTTCTTTCTAAAACCGTAACCATTAACGGTCGAACACTTTTTGTAATATTTGGAAGGAGCCGGCCAGTTCAAAGGCTCGTACGTAATAACGAAACTGCGGGGGGGCCCTCTTGCAAAGCGCCGGTAAGAATTCCCAAATGCGTCCAAGTGCGTCCGAGGAATGTGTTGGCAACACAGTACATGCGCACACATCCACTTTAATATGGTTGACCGGTCTCCGAGGCGACGACGGCATTTTTCCACTCCGCCGCTTACTCGCGACGCATCACATGCCCATCAGATTGTTTTCAATAGTTTTTGTAAACGATACTGTTATTGTCGAGCGCGGCCCGCATGTTGCCGTGTAAAACGTTTAATGGTAGCCGGCCAGGCGTCTGTAGAGATTATGTTGTGCGGCCGCGTCTGGCACAATATGTGCCGATAATATTTGTGTATCTTCTGGTGGCTCTCTTGTAGCGGTACCCGTTGGCCGCCGCCGACCGATCAGAGAAGATGCACCGTCGCGGCCGACGACGATTACCGCAACGCTCTTCTACAATGCCCCTAAATGTATAACGTTATGTTCCCCTAGTGTCTCGATTCCATTGTCGTGATCATCAAATAATGCACCTATATAATACGTGTCTCTCATCGACGCGCTTGTAAATACCGTTTGTAGTGCGTCTCCTTTGTGCGACCTACGCGTACCCCGACCATTTGAAGCCGCCTCTCGGTATAATCCTTCTGCGCGGCTCCTTTTCGCCGTCCTTTTTACATTTCGGGGGCGCAACAATGTGATAATAATGTAACGTATACCGCCACCGCGCTACATATGAAAGGCGGCGTCCTCTTTGCCGTGTCTGCCCGCCGCGGCTAATGCGTTTGCACGTTTACCTCCTCTCCGATTGTGTTGCCAGCCTATTATGTGGTGTTGTACTCGGATAGTCGTACGACTCGGCGGCCGTTTACAATGCCAAGGAAAACAATAGGTGTACTGCGTGCGATACGCCTGTCCGCCCATTTTACACAATATAAACATGTTTATGATATTTATCCACTACAGTAAATACCACAAACTCGCACAATTATTGTTTGATGGTATAATTGGTATAATAATGTAAGGCAATATGAGTGACAACAAATGCGCTTTGGTAACATTAGTGGCCGTTTAAAAATTCCATTAAAACTCTATTAAATATAATGCCGAGACTGGTAGCAAATACATACACGGGCCTGAATTTTTCCTCAGCTCAATTCGAAAATATTTATGGCCACTGGAATGTAATTTCTAAATTTTGAAATACTACAAAACGTAACAGTTTTAGTATTTAAGAGTTATTTTTGGTGTACAGGAAAAACATCAGTTTTCTATATTTATTTCGCAACTCAAAAAAATTTCTCTCCCTTCAATTTATAAGTGTTTTTATGTATTACAAAAGCAAAACATGTGAATTTCATTCATTAAATAACGGGGTTGACTGGAATTTTTCAAAAGAGGCGCAAAAAATGTATTTATCGTCTACATCATTTTATTTATTTAATAAAACAATTTATATAGTATGCTTAAATATTTCAAAAAAAAAAAAAAAATGACAAAATGCACACTTTACAATGTTTTGAAATTAAACTTTTTGACCTGAATAATTTATCTAGTCTGAGACCTAGTAAAATCTGGCACCAGTCGTGACTGTATAAAATAAACGAGAACTTATAATTTATACTTGATGTATACTCATTCATGTATCAAGAAGATTTTATTTTAGTTTATTATTATCATTAATGTTATTATTATTAGTAGTAGTAATAATGATGAAGTGTAATTGAATAAAATAAGTAATCCTTTGCACACTAAATAAAGAGTCCTAAAAATGTATGTGTCGGTCAGTTTGGATTATCTCAATGTAAATAAAATGAAATCTATTTAACTATATTGTACTTAAGTACAGTTTTACACAAAATATTATAATATTGCATTTTGTAAAGTTTTCAGAATCGTTAAATGTATTAAATGTTCATTTTTACGATTTAATAAATTTTCATTTTACAAATAGCCAATCATATTAATAACATTTTAAATTAAAGAATACTGGCAATATAACTAGTGTGTAACACTATTTACTGAATAAAAATATAACAATGTGTAGGGAAAAGATAGAACAAAGGAAGGGAATCGAGAAAACTGGAGGGTGAACAGGATAGAGGAGATTCATTAAAAACAGAGTTTGTCTATATATTTAGCCTAGTACGATGGCGGCGAGCGACATTTTCACGGTGACTGAACCTGAGCCCTACCAAGCTGAAATAATTCATCAGGGTGATGTCCTTCTTGCAATGTGCCAAATGCACACTGTTTGAGACTGTGTTTATTGCAAAACTGACATAAAAGACACAAGAGAAGAACATGGAACGGCGAGTGAAAACAAAAAAAAAAAAGTTGGATGAGGAGAGAGTGACATTTTTCTTTTATTACAGGGGAATAAAATGCTTTATTTTTTAATACTTGAACCGAAATAGGAAATATACATTCATAAAAATACTCGAAAGAAAAAACTAAACATTCAGTATTACTTTTTGTCTTAAAGCAAAAAAAGTAATCTTTAACTTTTCAACGCTAAGATTAATGCAAGTACAACTTTTTTGATTCAAATTTGTATTTGTATAACCTTATTCGAAAAAATACGTTCGAATTTCGTTTAAAAATATTTGCTTAATACTATACGTCGAGATAATACTTAAATTGTAGTTTATCGTGTTCTAAAGTATTTTAGAAAAACACTCCTAAAAGTACTTTAATATTGAAAATAATCGAAAGGAATTTAAAAGTGACAAATCAGCGTGTTAATATAATGTAAAATCCGCATTGAATTCAGTTTTTCGAACTCGGAGTAATATCAGTTGAAATTAACAATCATCACAAAATTAATATCACGTATTGTTTTAATATAACAAATAAATTTACATAATATAAAACCACCCCTTACGACGGTACCGCCTACATATTTCGCTTTGTGCTTCAGTTGGCCCTTTTGTGAACGTGAGAACTTTGGCAGTGCGTTTGAGAAGATATAACAAGAAAACTGGCCGTCACATACGTCACGACGGGATCTATTCCCTCGTGGTGTAATAACAATAATAATGTAATACACAATAATATGATATATGACGTTAACGCCAAAAACCCCTTTTCGATAAATCGTCGTGACCCTTTCCCTATTGGTCTTGTACACATTTGTTATGCGCGACTTTGCGTATTGAAATTATGCGTTACACTTATGGGGAGTGAGTATTTTGTCCAGTCATCGCAGCCCCCCCCCCGGCCGTCATCATTATACAGTGCCGCTGATGTATACGAGTACACGTCAAATTGTGTGCTACGATTATTACTATTATAAATTGTGTAACGATAATATTATTAGCCTCCAACAAAGCGAAACATGGACCATTATTTTGAGGATTTCGAACTGAGGGTTAGTAAGGAAGAAACGACACTAATGAGCTAGTCCGTGAACCCTTCCATTGATTACGGTCAACCTAATAAAAATAGTGTGAAAAACCGACACACACGAACAAGGCATAACATTACACTATAACAAGTGAATATTAGAATCGAACGAATTACCAAAGCAATAAAAAAAAATATCAGCCTATTATTATGAGCGATATTAAATTTCCACGTTTTTAAACGACTATTTGTTTTATTCCGAGCAAATCGTAACATACTAATAGTTAGTGTATTTATGTATAGTTTTGGCTTAGTGAAAAGCTGTACTGCCTGTAGTGAGTATTATTTTCCAAGCTACAGACAAATAAAGAAACCAATAAGACGCACGCGATAACGGTTAACGCGTGTTCCCAAAAAAATATTCTTAAGCCTCTTTTTTTTTTTCCACAGCTGAACGTGTCGGAGCTCGTTTATGGTGATTGAACATTAACGAAAGACGCGCCCAAAGTAGACAACCACCCGGTGTTGCATCCGAAGCGTGCGCTCATCCGAGTGAATCCCTACGCTTTTGACAATCACAAAACGCGAGTAAAAACGAAAGGAAAATTAGGGAGGAGTATAAGAATTCCAGCTGGTGCAAAAAGTATACTTGCACATTATCTTATGGTTTGCACGCTTCGACTAGTTTCATTGGCGATCAGACGTTTCACGTTAATGCTCCAACACTTGGTTACAATGATAGCGGTCTCCGTAATCTAAATAGTAAAGATACATTTGTATCAATTACAAAAGGATAATACATTCTGATAAAAAAATAACACAAGGTGCGATAGGGTTTTTTTTTTTTACATCAGCTGCTGCTTGTTGAAAAACCGTCGTCTATAATCGGAAGCTCGACAAGAAGTTCAGGAAGTCATCACTACCGGAATTAAGCACTGTTCCGCCTGTGTTGCCAACAATTGTCATGTAAATTTCAAAGAGATATTTTTCAACTATTATATCATCTTCACCGGATATGAATTTAAAAAACCCTCCCCTCTAAACAATAAAAAAAAAAAACGACATCCCTTTAAACTAAGAGACATTGTTGTGCGATTTTAATGATCCCGATCTACCGTAAAGCTCCTCTGTGCAAATGACGTCACGGTTTAATACCAAGAACTTCCGGAAGGTCTGTATGTGTATGGGGTTGGGGTTGTTCTGGCCTATTGACACCGGTGACGGAGTGCTTTGTATCGTTAACAATTTACTAGCGGTTTACTCATGTACGAGAGAGGGTCAAGTGGGTCGTGAAAATTCCAAATTCGGAGTCATCTAAAAAAGGTTTAACATCGATATGCTTTTTTTTTATCTAATTTTTCCATTTATGTGAAAATTTAGTTAATATTAATTCTGTTAATTTTAAAAGGTTATTTTTGTTGTATGTGATGACAAAACATTCACAAAAACGACAGATTAACAAAATTTATCATAACAGTTGGTTTTAAATAAATATGATTTTTATGCAATTCTCTGTGTAAAAACTAGTTTTATGATAATTGATAATTTGCAGAAATATTTCATATGGAAAAAAATGTCATGACATTTGCCCACTTTAAAATATTGTTGAAATGAACCCAAAATATGTGGTTACACACAGTCATTTAATTGGCGTTTATATATACAAAAAATATATAAGTAAAATTTTATAAAATGTGTGAACATTTCGATTAAATTTGAGTAAATTTTATTTAACTCTTATTTGATATTTGTGTATTTTACCATTTTGTGATTAATTGAAATTTAATAATACTTTTTACAGCGTATTAACGAAAAAATGTTCAAAAATATAGTAAATATCTTGATCATTTACTAAAGTAGTGTCTTAGTTGTTATTCTGAGCCCTTGAAATACTTTTTAGAATAAAAAATAATATGAGAATCAAATAACATATGTGTTAAGATTTTATAATTCGAAGTAATATTGAACACATTATTAAAATATTTTTAGTTGAATCATTTTTATAAGCGTATAATAGTCCAAAGAAATAAAAGAAATATTTTTTTTATTTTATCTTTCTTAAATTAAATTCTTCATAAAACAAAAATCTTATAACTGTTATTTTTTTATATCAAATATTAATTTACAAATAGATTTCTTGAAAATTTGTCTGAACTCTTTTGTTCATCTCTTGTTTTGCTTGAGTCATCACTGTAGAGGAATTGTCTTTTGATCAACTCCCACTTTTCCAATGTGAAATAATAATATACCGATATACTTATACACACATTATTATTATTATATATGTATAAAATTCTGGCTTTTCCATCATCATCATCTTTTATATGCCAAAGGAGAACTCACCCCTTCGCTTTCCATTCCAACATATATATTTTTTTCGATTTCCAATCCTCAGTCTGTGTATATCTAGCCATCGGCCGCGATTGCCCATCCGACCGTGCAACCCCTGAAAATAAATCTTTACGCTGGAACGGATCGCAGTTGTTGTTCGCGAGCTGGATTTAAAAAATAAAAATACAAAATGATGAGAAAATATATATATTCGAAGAAAATGAAAAAAAAAAAAGATTCTCAGAGATATGACAGAAAAATAAGAGTAATAATATTTTTTTATTTTTCTGATAAAGTTTTTGGAGATTATGCTGATATTAAGTTCTCATCATTTTACAGCACCAAAAATATACTTTAACATTTTAGAGTACACCAGTCAACGAGTATAATTTTTAGTGAATCCATCGAGTGAAAAATCTGCTGTATAAAGAATTTCTTTTCCAATATCACAAAATAATATTTGTAATTTTTGCAATGATTTATGTAAGCCATTGTAAAAGCTATTTAGCACAAATAAATCAAACTAATATTTTTTTATAGTATTTATGATTTATTTGAGCAATAGAATATTTAGCTTTAGTTTTTTGTATAAAATTTAACTCGTAATTTTTAAAGATTTTACCTTAAATTTCAATATTAATTCATAATTATTAGTTTTGGGAATAGATAATCAAAAAGTTATCTAAATCAGATATCAACATTCGAGTTAAAATTCATCTTTACTTCCCTCCATGCTAAATGAGTTTTTATTTTATTGTCAACAATATAGAAAACATTTTCTAAAGCACTTTAAATCTTCACTTTTAAAAATAAGATAAGAAAATTAACTTACTAAACTAATTAAAAAACTTAGTAACTAATTTATACATCGGGGTAAAACAGGTTTAAATGACATTTCATATAACTAATGGTCTACATTACATTGAATACTGTTTTTTTAACTAATTTTTACTATATTTAAAATATGTTTTATGTTATTTTTCGAAGATACAAAAAATAATTTTTTAAGATTTGATGATAGCCATTTTGTAGATAAGTTTTAAAGAAATATTTTGATATAAATACTGTTATTTCAATTCATTAGTTACGTCTCTACAGAATTTTGATGTTTGTTAAATTAAGAATTTTTTTACGATTTTTCTGTGGTTTTAAATGTTACCCACGTATATAAAGAATGGAAGTAAATATTGTCTTTTTACGTTGTTTACTGGTGATAGTATGCGACTTGTAATTCATGTGAAAACACAAGAATTAATAATATTAAGTTTATCAAAAATATTAAAAAACGATATCTAAAACATGTTTTTAGATTTGTTACATTCTGTATAAATAGATTGTTGACCAGTTTTTTCATGAATAACAACAACAAAAATGATAAGATAAAAAAAAACAACAACAAAAGATAACATAATGAAGAAAAACAACAACAATTATGTCAAAAATAACTAGAAAACAAGTCAAGCTGTTATTATAGCTCCAACTTCCAGCCATTAACTATCCCTCTCAATACAATCTTTACAACAAATTATTAATATATAAAATATATATCTGAAAGTATTCATAATAACAATATCAGAAACATTAAATGATTATTATAAAATGAAAAACAGAATTTCATTTTGAGACGTCGGTATTTATATGTTGTGCTGTAAGTGTATGTTTTCTTATGATAAAAAAGACGCACTTTACAGTGCAATAGCTTATTATGTCATATCTATAAAATTGAATTTGTAATATTAAATAAAATTGTTTATCAATAACAGAGAATGATAAATTCGTTCTGTATATAAGTACTGTATATTTTGAGTTACTAAATTAGAGTATTCATTGTGCAAAATGAGGTCTACGCCAAATGCATTATAATATTAATATGAATTATAATTATCATTGTTGTTGTAGCGACATATTGTGTTTTATTGGATATTTTCAGAATAATATTATTGTCTATATATTGCACTTATTGTCTAGGATCTGATCGACGCGCCACGACGGTAAAAATAAAAAAAAAACCGGGAATGAATGAATAAGAATGACTGTTTTATACTTTATTAGTTTATAATAGAGAAATTCAATGTTTTTTATTATTTCTTACAAATAAAGTATTTCATTTTATAATTAAACTACATTACAACATATTAAAAACTAACTAGTTTTTCTAATAATTTGACCGTATCCTAAACCTAAAAAAAACAAATGTCTATAACCCGAAGTCGAATTTTTAGCGGTTCCGAAGATTTGTAACTACTGAAAACATAAAAGTCTCAGTCCCTGATTTGTGCATTTAAACTGCTATAAGGTTATTATTTAAATTTTTTTTCAGAGAATTAATGAATGTGTTATTGATATTTTTACAACTACTACCAAAAATTATAAAAAGATATTTTTTGTACAATTAATTATCAAAACCTATCGTCTCCTTTGACTAATAATTTTGTATGGCGTCTTTTTTAATGATTTCTTTTTAAATAGATAATTTTTACAGCCAGGGCAGCAGTATATGCTCTAGCTTTATACACATTAGCTATTTACTCGTAGATATATAAAATATATAGATATCCATTATACAGGTAAAAAAAACGCATCTTAGATGACGTTTATATTGAATGTCCAGTAAGTAAGGAAACAGGTCATTTGTTATAAACAATGAGAACAATAGAGATCCGTGTCCTTACTTACTGAACACTCTATATAAATTTTTTTAGAGTTATCCAGCTAAAATAATGATAATTCTATTTTTATTTAAATAAATTATCAAAACAATTACATAGATTTTACCAACACTAATAGTCATTGTATTGCATGTATTTAAAGAGTACATGAAAAAAAAAAATTCCAGTCATCTTTTCAAAATTAGGATAATTTCTCATAGTCGTAATATATTTTTAAGTCATCAAATTAGTAATAAAAGTAAATTAGTCGATATTTAAAGCCGTTGAAAGTTTTGGCCTATTGAAAAAAAAAGATAAGTAATTTATAATTCGGAAGAAATAAATATTATTAACATTAATAATGTGTCAGTAATGATCGAGTGTTAATCATATATAGATAAAATTTTCAAAAATTTGCATATTGCAAAAATTTATTATGCCTGGTTCCCGTTTAGATGATTTGCGTGTTTTTTTACCTGTTTTTAGATGATCTACCCAGTTTTTCCTAAATATGTAACAATAAAATATTATAAAATCCTAAAAAGATGGGTTTTCTATTATATTTCAGTGTACATGTTATTAAATGTTGCAATTATAATTTAGTTTTTTTTTACTAAGTAATAAATTTCTACATTTAATCTCGTTTAAAATTATCAATTTGTTAAAAATATTTTTTGTCGTTTTGAAATTTAGAACGTTATTTTTTCAAATAAGTGTCTATAACGAATCTTTTTTTTCCTTTGAACTCTTCATGTATAAACTATCAAGTTTTGTAAATTATTCCTTTTAAAAAAAATTTCTTTTTATATGTATGCACTTTATTCATGGTGCATGTCAAGTATTACTGATATCGCCATTGTTAGCAATATTCTTCAAATAGAATATTGCGATAATGGGCTGGAGCAAAATAAATACAGACAAAGGAATGAGGCGAACGTAACTTTTTACATAGTTTAAACAAAAATTCATGTGTTCGAACAAAGAATTCATTCATACCGACGTGTAATGTATGAAAATATAACGCATTTGTGCGAATATGCGGTCGGTAAGATGGGGTCGAAATTGTCGTTACTCCAATACAGCCGGCGTCTAAAATACATATTATGCTGATTTTTATAGCGTGTGGGACCTTCCGTGAATTTTTACAACCGAATTCGACGGAACGTTTTAATGTGGAGACGACAATAAAAAACACGAGAGACCAGATCGCTGAAAATTGTCGTAAAGATTCGTGTAGCATTCATTAATTTCGGTTCATGAACATCATCGCCGTCTTAGTGAACTTCATTTCTTCTTACACTGCAATAACAATGCAAAGTCCCCACGTCATTCGACGGTGGAGTTTAAATCACGCCATTTTGAATAATAATCCTAACTGACATAAAATTATGCCAGGAATACTTCCACGTTTCAACAGTAATTTATGTAGCTTTATTTTAATATACTTGTACGCTATTTATCGTGTGCATTACTTAATAAATAAAAAATATACACGTGTATGATTTGTAATATATCATTAAATATTAATGATATTATGGCTTCCAATAATAAAACTATACTATTTTGTTAGATGTTCATATTTACAATTGAAACATCAAATTTGTGTAATTTCATTTGCTTTCGTTGAATTTCATGATATCTTTGGCATTTAAATTTTAAATGATATATTAATATTGTAGTAAAATCGTATCAAAAATTTTAATATAAAATTCTTTATACACGTAATGTTCCCTAAGCAAATTCTAAAAACAAAATTTGCATTCTAAAAATTAAAATTTTTATCTTAATGTCATCAGTTTTTTTTATCATGACTTTTTACCGATTNTATTTTAAATAGAAAACCTGCAAATGTGGCATCACCGACAAATTCTTCGACGGATGTTTCTTCACTTGTAGAAACACTTTTATCATAAAATGAAACTTGAGATACAGGCTCCCAGGAAACAACCAATAAATCCTCTTCCGTTTCTGTTTCCATATGGACTGTAGAAACAAAAAAAAAAAAAAAAAAAATAGCACAGATTTTAAACATGTAAGTATACTTTATTATACATAGTTATTATTTTTTAATTTGGATTAAATTTCACAACAATGATTGTAGTATGGCACACACGTTCACAACCAATTGACACAATTAATTTTAGTAATACATAAACAGGTAAAGTATTACTTGTGTTAAAGATGCTCCTATAGATATTTTTAGTTTTGTAACGTGATGTCTTATTGCAGATCATAATTTTAATTGTAAGTCTAATAAATATTTCTATATAATAAAATACATAAACAAAGCAAACAAGTAAACAGATTATAACAATATCAACGCTAGTATAATAATGGGCTGAAAGACAAACTAAGGTAAAATATTTTTACATTTTCATGTAATTCAAGATATGTAATTACAGTAATCTAATAAAATAAGTGTTATATTTTTTGGTTTTTATTTTGGTGTTACGTTTTCGCAGTTAAAAAATTAGATACAATAAAAATGAGATAGTAAATTATTTTATACTAAAAAAAATAAGAAAACAAAGCAATGAGAAATCAATATAAAAAAAAGTAATAAAAATATCACAAAAATTGGATGAAAAATTTAATTTGGCCTCGTTTTATAGTTGAGTTATGGCAGACGTACTTTATACTTAAATACTATTTCTTAAGTTATTTAAATAGGAACGCCCAAGTAAATTATTAGGTTTTAGCACCTATTTTCTATTTGTATTTGATAAACAACTGAGCTGAGTATATTTATAACATATAATTAAGAAATAATGCAATAATATAAAGAAAGACAAATATTAGATTAAGTTACTTTGACTAAAAAATTATGAATAAAATTTTTTTACACATTTATGGCATTTGAGAAGATGAAACTTCATGTTAGTACTAAAGTAAAAATTCTTCAAATGTTTTATCAAAGTTCAAAAACCATTTATAAAAAAACTTATAACATGTATGTAAATATAAAAAGAGCAAGTTCTTTTTTCATAATTTTTGAGCATTTTATAAATGATAGTATGAAGTATTTTGGATGCTGTGTATTATTAATTAGACATCAACATAATATTTTGGTAACTATCGATTGCCACTCATAAGTTAACATATAGTAAAAAACCAGATTAACGACCTGATTTACCAGTTGAATCATCTTTCTGAATACCGTTTATTTTTATCTCATTTACCGAATGAGACCGATAGTGTTGATGGGAATTACTGTGAACCGACTCTCGTGTCCCTGACGGTGGAAGTACGTGGTTGGCAGAATGTGACCTTGTATGGCCATTACTAGCAGCTCGAGAATTACTGGCAGTTCTTGTTTTCAGCGCCATCTGATATGCTACCTCGAACGCTTGGCCTAATGTTAATATAATCTCAGTAGCTTGATCCTGCAATCATAAGTATAAACTATATCCTAAATAAAATAATACCACGGAAAACAAAATACATATGAGATTTCAAATTAATTTATCAAAGCTTTTCAAGGCTGGATTCAGTATTGTTTATCTATGAAGTAAGTCAAAAACCTCCACATTTCTAAGTTCAGCCCTGCTTGTTTTTCCATTTTTTAATTACATCATAGAATTTTAATCTGAACATTTTAGATTATTCTATTTAACTGTGACGATTTATACAAATTGTTATTAATAATTGATAATAACAAATTGATACTATTTATAATTATTATTGATAGAATAATATATGTATATAATAAGCAAGAAAACAATAACTGATCACAGTATACAGTAGTTTTGCTAAGTATTAGTTCACCTACATTTTTTTTTATTTAGTAGTATCGATAAGAATTTTTAACAACCTATACTTTTGTATTTTGTTCATATTCTTGTTTAGATCGTATTATTAATAGTCGTTATCGTTCATAATAACTTAAAATCGATATTTACAAAATATACATTTTGTGCATTCAATTCAAGTTTATTGTTTTAAATATAATATGCATTTCGTAGCAAAAAAATAAAAAATAAATAACGGGGTGAGAGGAGAAAGATAATAGAACTTAAAACTAGAAGAGACAACGCTTGGTTTCGGATGCTCTCTTTCAACTTTGATTAAAACAAACTATAAACAAAGAAATTTGCAATAATTGTACAGACTGACTTATAAGATGGTTTGTGAAACCTTAATACTCATACGGTTTTTTCTTTAGTAAAAGTATCTAACTGTTCTACATTAATAATCTAAAATTATTTGTATACGCATTAAGGCGTTAAAAGGTATCTTAGAGTTCATCAGTAAGTTTTATGTAATTCAAAAGAAAATAAAATATAAAAGAAAAAGAAAGAAATAATAGAAGTACATTATAAAGAAGATTAACAACGTAGTTATACATTTTTTTTAAATATTTCTTACCATAGTCGATACGCTAAATACATGGCTGTAATGTGAACTTGTATGGTGGTCTTTTGTAATGTAAGCAAAATGATTTAAATCATCGGCATCTTGACAAGCACAATTGATATTACGAATCTCATGTTCACAAACTGATGCTCCACTATTTGGATCCATAAATCGAACACCTCTATAGGATATGACGAGAGCTACGACAGGAAGTGATTTTCGTGTGCCATTGGCGATGGTTTGCTTTAGCTTTTGAATTGACAATTTGGTGGATTCGGTTCCTCTAGGTTCTTTAACTTCAGTTGAACCCAAGTACTAATTTATAATGGAAGAGATCTATAAATTGTAGCACTAAAAATTATTAAGAAACAAAATAACTTACCGATGCAATATATTTAACGTTTCCGGTCACGAGTGCAGTAGGTTGGTGTCTCCATTGAGTAGTCAATGTTGAAGGAACGCCAAAGAGTAATTCCGATGGATCTCGGATTATTAAGTCATTATTTTGATTCGAAGGTAAATTTTGAAAAGGAGGCGGTAAAGGAGCATGTCTAGATTTTTTAGGATTATGCCTAAGAGTTGCTGTACCCGAAACTAATTGAGAACAATGCTTGGAGGGTATTTTATCTTTTAAAGACTGTATATTTTTTTTCTGTAATTTAATAATTAAAAAATATACATATTATATATATATACAGACTGAATATTTTATGATAATCCAATCAATTACTAACAGAATAAAAACAATTAAAAAAATTGTTTTTTGGTTACCTTTAGTTACATATTATTCTTGAATTCTAAGCTATGTAATGTTTTTTAAGTTCATCCTTTATGTCTTGTAAGGGAGTAACTTGTATTATCTTCAGATGTTCAAATGGTAACCCCAAATAATTTTTATATATATTTTTTTTGTTATAAAATTAAAAAATTATGAATTTTAAACAAGATACGCCATTTTAAAATTTACGATATTTGAAGAAAAAATGCAGTAGTTTTTCTAACACTGTCACATTATAATTTTATGTAGCGATAAAAGCTACCGATTTACTTTGACAACACAGGTAGTCTATTACTTAAAACTGGTAGCGCTTATCGATTTACGATTTATAATTTAAGCACATCTGTTGATAAAGTCATAATTGACAATAAAAGTAATTTTCTATTTCGAAAACACAAAGTTAACACCCAAACAAGGAATAAGGGATGAACTAAAAAAGCATTACATAGCTAATAATTCAAAAATAATATGTAACTAAAGGTAACCAAAAAAAATTTAATATTTTATTTCTGAAAGAAATTGACAGGATAATAAAAAAAAGAAAATCATCCTGTACATATACACACACACGAAAAGGTTTGGTGCTAAAATATTAAAGTAGCAATAACTTACAATTTGAACCAGATCATTGCCAATATCATTTAAACCGTCACCCACAGAAACAGCTTGATGCAATTGAGATTTTGTATTTTCTACTGATGACAATATTCTTCGTCTATGTCCAGGTTTATGAATTTCTAATACTGATGTTAGTTCAACCTCCCAAATCCTCGCTATACGTTCCAAATCGATATATAGATGTTTACGGAAAGTATCTATGTAACAAGGTAATCCAATGCTTGTCAGCCATTGTTCAACTTTTTTCGAGCTTTCTTCATTTTCAATTGCGTCAAGATCATCTATAGATTTACTTTTAACTTCGGAAGCGTTTTTTGAGCAGTTTGTGAACCAAAAGTCTTTTACTAATCGAGGTAAATCATTTGCTGCTTCTAAAATTTTTGATCGATCGTTTTCATTTTCAATCCCCATTTCTTTCAAATCAGCTTCAATTAAGACTCCACACTAAAATTATAAAACAATACAAAAAATAGTATTTATATATTTTAGAATTTCCTGAAAATTTTCTTTTATTTGTAAATAAAATATCATATTTACAATAAAATCCAAATTATCATATCCATAATCTATAAATTTTGTTGTAATATCTCCAAAACCTAGCCCGAATAGCCAAGATTTAACTGTAGTTGGACTTTCAATGTCAGTTTGAGATTTTTCTTTGCTTTCCGATCTACTTAATCCTACATGATAATAAAAGAGTCATTTAATTAGGTAATGGCACAGAAATATATGTAAATATAGAGATATAGTTTAACTAACCAAGCCTTGATTGAAATTCTTTTTCTAATTCACTACACATAGATTCTTTATTATTTCCTTCTCCTAGATTTTTTATTAGATCAGATATTTTAGCCCATTCTTCTTGTTCATCAAATGGGCTCAAAATGTCTTTTGAAGAATTTTTAGATTGATCATCTACTGAACCAGGGGACTTAGCTAGAACTGGAGGATCGTAAACTGTTCTTAATTTTCGCAGTGTTTTTGGTCTTTCAGCTCGATTAACATTCACTGATCCTTTCAAGAGACCTTAATTTTGAATTAATGTAATTATTATTTTAAAAAATAAACACTTGTAATATTTTAAATAGAAAACCTGCAAATGTGGCATCACCGACAAATTCTTCGACGGATGTTTCTTCACTTGTAGAAACACTTTTATCATAAAATGAAACTTGAGATACAGGCTCCCAGGAAACAACCAATAAATCCTCTTCCGTTTCTGTTTCCATATCTCTCGATTTTCTTTTTAAATTTATGTATTCCTTTACAACAACAATTGTTAGTTAGAAAAAATTATTATTTAATTAATGAATTCGAGTTAAAAGTAAATTAAGTAATAAATAATTTTATTTTACTTGACTTAAAGGTCGTATTCTTGCATGTATACTGCGTTCAGCTTGAAAAGGGGATGGAGGTGGGTGATCTGGTGTAGGTGGCTGTACATAATGTGTAGGACTTAGAGGCCAATCAGCCGAAGGTGTGTTGGCATTGTCCAAAAGACTTTCTTTTGACGAGGAAATTGTAGTGGTAATGAAACCATTACGATCAGAAATAACGACTTGATTTAAAGTTGCTGGTTCAAGTTCAACGCGTTTAAATTGCAAATCACCTCGAGATAATATTGCACCAGGATCTTTATCATGACGTTTGAGCTTTCTTCGAGGATTTGTCGTTCGCATAGGAACATTTTGATAAATTGACATTAATGCAACAGGCTCTTCACTTAATTTTGGCCGTAATTCCATATCAACATAATGATCAGCAGACACTCCTCGTCGCATTGTATCATTTCTACGGTTAATATCGGAAGAAGGAGAACCAGAAGTTGCAAAATACAAATATTCATAAGGACCACCACTATTAGTAGCGGATACTCTTAATGGTGAATCAGTTTCAGGTATCAGTCTTTTTGATGTCATAGGCTGTGCATAATTAATAACGATAATAATAAATTTTAGTATTTTTTTTACCTTAATTTGACTTTAGACAAATAACTTACAGATATATTAGATGTGGCTGGGCTTGATGGGGCCATTGGCAAATAGAATGAGGAAGACGTGGGTCTATGACCACTAGAAGCAGTTGAAGAACTAATACTAACAGTATCTAACTCTGGACCAGAAAGAAAATTAGATTCAATTAAAGATCTGGATAATGCAGTCGGTGGCCCACTTTTGTATCCTCTACCAGTAAGATAGTGTCCATCAGAAGAAAATCTAATATATAAAATGTATGAGAAAATAAGCATTGTTTCACATATTTTTAAATAACTCACGCTGAAGATTCAGAAACACGTCGATTTTTATACATTTCCCATCGAGTAGGTGAAGGACTAGGTGATAGCATACCATCGTAAGGACTATTCAATGGAACAGGTTCACTATTTTCACTTCTTTTATCAGGTTCCATATCACTTTCATAGTTATTATTAAACTGATGATCTTAAATGAAAAAAAATTTTTTTATATTTAACTACTACTCATATTTGAAACCATTTTATTTTATTTACTTTGTAACATAGCTGAAATTTCAACAGCAGGCCCTGCTTTTGATGGAAATTGCTTAAGAAGATCCTCAACAGTGCGTCTATGAATATCTCTTATGTGAGTATTAACACCATGATCTAGGAGTAATCTAGCTACTTCAGTCTTGCCACATTGAGCAGCTTCATGAAGAGCTGTACCGCTGCCAGTACGAACATTTACGTCCATTCCGGCATCAAGTAACAGTTCTACGACAGTCCTAAAATAAAGAATGCTTAAAGTTCGAATTTAAAAAAAAAAGTTTTTTTTAATTTAACATACTTATGCCCATTGCGACTTGCTAAATGTAATGGGGTATGTGCAAACATAATACCCGCAGCACGAGAGTTATATGATCTAATCAATTCGGGGCGTTTTGTTATGATTAACTCTACAGTTTCAAACCTACAAATATTATTATATTGTAGTATGAATAAAAGTCGAGAGAGTTTAATAGAAATGTCAAATATTATTCATATTACCTTCCATATTGTGCGCACAAGTCTAAAGCCGTTTCATGTTTGTGGTTTCTTATTGTAGGATCAGCACCATGCTCTATTAGCAGTGCAACTACACCTGAATGACCATATTGAGCTGCACAATGTAAAGGTGTCTCTCGGTTTTTAGTCTATATTTAATAAAAAAAATATTTTTAAATACGTTTTTTTTTAGGGGAAGTGGTTTTAACTATTAAATTACCATGTGATTCACATTGGGAATTGAAGGCCCATGACACAATAATAAACGCACAATATCTACATTACCAGTCCATGCTGCTAAGTGCAATGGTGCAGCGCCTTTATGATCAACAACATTTGTTGATGCTTCATTACATAATAAAAGTTGAACTATTTCCCTAAGATAAAGGAAAATATACTTAAGAGGCATATTAGTTAACTAATAAGAAATACTTTTGTTAACTATTGATTTTAATAAACAAAAAGTTACAAATTTAGTTATGTGCGCCTACTTATATGCATTGAGTGAAGCATGATGTAATGCTGTAAAACCAGACTGATCTTGAGTATTGACACCAGCTCCTCTTCTTAAACTACAATAAGTAACGAATAATGGTATTATCATATTAAAAGAAATTGGTTTTATTAAATATACTTCACAGTAGAATAATTATTTTACTGTTACTGAATAGTTATTAAAATTTAAACTATGTTTAAAATATTGATTTTTAAAAACTAAGCATAGGTAGTTAACTTATTACAAATAACTCAATTACTCACGATATAAAAATAAAATAAATTTCTTTTACATGTATATACAGTATATACTGTGTGTATATATATATATATAATTATTAAATTATGAACCATTAAGAATTTTACATTATGTTTTATAAGAGGACCAACTTTATAATTGTTTTAATTATAACATTAAATGTTAAATATTATTATGTTTATATTATATTTATATTATTTATGTTTAATATTACTTGTAAAGTTAATTCGTCTATCTTTAGTTATATATAAGTATAATTAGGAATATGAGTGGTCGATAACAATTTATGAACCAATAATTCAGAACTTACATTTTTAAGTATACAATGAAGCACAGGTAATTACTATTTTTATCAAACATCTATCAGTGTTCATCTCCCCATACAAGTATAAGATAATTAATAATTTCTACTAAATGGTTTATAAATTGTTATCTAATCCTTTTACTTTTTAATTAGGAATGAAGGAATGAATAAGGAATGAACTAAAAATTTTTTATAAACTGATAAAACGACAACTATGTGTATCTAAAAGTATCGTATTTATTTTGCGAGTTATTTAATGTTTCATAACACGTCAATTACACTGTATATCATTAATTATAATTATTTATTATTTTTTTAATAATTAATAATTAACACATATACTTAGTCATTTAAATTAATAATTAATAATTTTATATGCATTATTGTAATACAAAAAAAGAATGACAAAAAACATTATAATCATTCTACTACTAATATAAATGCATAAACAGTTTATATTCTCTTAATTAAAATACCAATAAAACAGTTAGAACCAATAAAATCAATACCAGTTATCAACTGACATAATTAAAAGTTACAAACGTTAAAGAATTCTACGTTGCGTTTAATATTGAAACAAAAAAAAAATGTAACTGAAATATTTCATTTAGAATAACATAGATAAAAACGTTTTATGAATTTTTTTTCTGGTCGGCAATACATAATTTTTATTTTGAGTATACAAATTCTAGTTGATTGAGAAGAATATTGCAAAACAATATCAATAGTATTTTCTAAATTATTAAAATTAAATGATTATTATTATTACTCTATTTATCTTTAATGTCATCTCTAAAAAGCTTTGAAGGTGTTAGGTAAGACGGGAAGAAAAATCTACATAGCCCAATGCAAAAATTACATTCAAAAATAATTTAAATACTTAGTACACATTTCCTTTTTGTTCCTTTTTCACAATATTTCATGATTTTTTAATTTTATAATCGAAATCGTACTTGAGAAGTTAAATTAAGAGTAATGGAAAGGATCTGTACTAAAGCAAGAGTAATCTATTTTTCAAAACTCTTCAAGAAACTAAAATGGCAATATAATTTTAAAATGTATCAATACATGTTATAAACATGCTTTATATATTAATGTTTATATTTTGTAACCATTATCTGTTAAATAAGCTAGTTAATTATGTATGTTGTCATTTGAAAAAGTAAATTTGACACCCCTATAATATAAGGAATGATTCTAAAAATTAATTAATAACCGATAAATCAAGAAATATATATAACTGAAAAATGTTGTTTTCAACGCTGTATTTTACGAGCAATTGAATGGTTTATGTTACAGGTCATCCTGTAATAGGAGTAATAGGAACAGGTGCAATTTTTAATCAATTTTAAGGGAGGTGGTTGAATTTAACTTTATATTCCCAAAAAATGTATAAAAATGCATACACGTTTTATGTAACTGAATGAAAAGTTGATAATTGAAATTAGTATAACTTTGAGGGGTTAACCCCTCAAACATTAAAATAATTTTTCTTAATACAATTTTAATTTAAGAGCGGAGGAAAAAATTAAAATATTACATCTGTTAGTTCTAAAAAAATTATATTATTCTATTTTCACTTTTGATAAGGAGTGGTTATTTCTCCAAATTTTCTCCAGGCTAAATTAGGAGCAATGTTCAAGTATTTAGGTATACATTTCCAATGCACTCTCAATAATTTAATTTTGCACACTCAATTGGTATTAATAAAAATTACATTATAAAACATAAATTTAATTTATAAATACTCAGATGAAATTATCATCTAAAATTTATATTGTTAAAATACCTGTATAATGAGGTGGAACATTAAAATAGCGTTCTACCTACTAAAGTTCAACAAATAAATGAAATTAATTTAATAATACATAACATCCGTGTCGATTTAAAAAGGATTTAATATCTCACTAAAATATTGCTACCTAGTTTTAATATTCAAATATTTGCTCGCATAAAAATGTTGCTACTAAATATTTAATGAATAGTGTAATTTATTAAAAATAATATACCCCATTTCTTTGTCAAACAATAAATTTATAAAAAAATTACTATGAAACATAATAAATATCACATTTTTTGTAAGAAAAAATTATTTCTAGACATAACATGTGAAATTCAAATAGAAGCTTATTATTATTTTTACTATAAATTAGAGAATGTTTCAAATAAAATTTTGACTAGTCGATAATAATAACAGCATACGAAATGATTCCAAAATTTTCATACGTTAATATAACTCTTTTAATATACACGTTAATTTTACACATAAGTAGTGTATTTTGTCATGAAGTATCAAAAATTTTTACATAAATATGATATTTTTATTATTATTTATTAAAATTTCCCTTTACATTGTATGCGTTAAAAACTTCTAGTAAACGTTTTGGAAAAATTGGACATTTTTTTAATATTTATCTTTGAGTTAATATAATATTTAATTATTGACAACAGTACGTACTGTTATGGTTCTGTTCTGAAGGGATGATATACATAAGAAAATTTTTCACTATCCCCAGCAAATGAAAAAAATTGTGTCTTCATCATTTAAATAATTTTATTCTAGGAAATCTATGCCCAATAGCTCCCAATAATTACGCCTTTATTGTTAAGAAATGCACAATGTAAATCATAAAAATAAAACATTGCTCAACATTATCCTGCTGTTTAATTTTTTTTAATTTTTAATGCTAAGAACTGTTTAGGTGATTTTAGCTAATAATAATATAAAATTACTCTACATTTGTTGACATCTTCCTTCAAATCGCATTCCTTACTTCTACCTTATAGTTACCTTTTCAATATTACTATACAATAGCGCATTTACGGGGAACCAGGAGTTTTGGATGTCCCCCATCGATATTTTTACATAAATATTTTTTAATATATAATGTAAGACTGATACATATTTCGAATAATTTTAATGTTTAGAACTTCCCCCAGAAAAATTTTGAATATCTGCCACAGCTACTATAAACACAAATGACGTTAACACTACGGTATTTCAAATTTAAATATACATTTAAAATTAGAGGATTACTTGAGACAATTTTCTGAACAAAGCATATTCTGAAAAAGTAGGATAGAGGTTCAATCCCTTCCGATCAATATACGTGTTAAAGACGCATTATTATTTCTATTGGAGATCATGGTGAGATTTTTTTTTGTAAACCCTTTAAGAACTTTTATTATGCCACTGTTTTTCAATAATTCTAATTCTATTGAATAGACGTTTGAAGTCATAGACTAAGAATAGAAAACACATGTTTAGAGTGCATCACGACACACGCACGTAAATTGCTCTTTTATCACCCCAGCTCTTATCATATTTAACATTTTTACGGAAATACAAAGTGATAAGTTATTATATTTGTCTTCTGTAATTAAATAGTTTTTTTTTGCTTTTACAAGAAATATGAAATAAAACTGTGGTTACTCAAATAACGCATTTGTAAATTAATTATCTTATCACTAAAAATCTATATTTGAAAAGTACAGCTTAATATGAACATTTTTTGGAATTTAATTGTCATTTAAACGACAATAATAACAAATATACACATATGATAATAAAATAAACAGTATATTATTGTTTATATTAAAACTAGGTAAAATAAAGCAAAATCTGCATAGAAATTCTACGTCAAATATTTTATTTAATATATTGTAATAATGTAATAAAAAACTTAATTAACAAGATAGAAATTGGTAAAGATTATTAATAAGTGATGTTTACGACTCACATCGGTAATTCATAAATAACGAAAAGAATTTGAATTCTTGAATTAATTTTAGTAAATAGGTCAACTGCAACAGCTGTAGGTGGATTGTGGAGCACTTCCACCGTCAACAATAATTAAAATTTTTTTATAGATATATACATTAAAATGTTGGCAGCAAGACATAAAAAATCAAAACGTTTGGAATTCCAATTGATTTTTGTAGACAATCAATCGTTAATCATAATATGCGGGTACAAACTATTTCTTTTGTCGGTAATAATAATTGACTTACCTAGCTAAGGGCCCGGTTCTTTTGGCTTTTTGCACTAGTATTTTTTCAACTGCACTCAAATTGCCAGTTTTGGCAGCAATCACAAGATCTTGGTCTTTACCCATCCTTCAATCTAAGGCAAAATTCTTCAAATTGTTGTCAACTGCACACACCCACAATGCTATGATTTCACATAGTAATACCGTTGATTATCACTTCGATCGGCCGGACAACAACGGTCGCCCGTTCGATCATAATACTACCGCACTATCTTATAATAAATTGCTGGTCACACATCCATTAAACGTGTAATTAGCCATTGCCGCCTTGTCATTAATTATTTTAATGAAAAGATACGAAATTCTATTATCACCATAACACAAACACAGCCACCACCACCGATCGATCACAAGGAGCATCACACTGTACAATGTGATAGGGTAAGAAGGGTAGGGTAACCCGGCTGCTAACAGTATCAGCTGTTCGCAATCAATAGCAACCGAATATATGAAAAAAAATATTAACTAGTGTAATTTATCAATAAACTGTATGTATTCTTTAAAATGCTATATAATTTTATTATATTAATTTTAATATTACGATTTAATGCATTCATAAAAGAATAGCACTATCTCAAAAAAAAAAAAAGAAAACAGTTTGTGTTATTTACAATAATATTACTATAGTTGTACGGTTCCGACAACAAAAATTACTGTTACAGTGTTGCCATCACACACAACGATTAAACTATTGCAAAGGAAGTGCAGTACAGTAGCATTAACTAATTGTATACAATATAATATTTTTAAACATATTTAATCATCTTCATAATACACATTAAAAAAAGTTAACACAAAATACCCGTTATGTAATGTATTCTGAGTAGTATACGCATTATTTTATTATAATACCAAGTGGAATATTGCATTTATAAATATTTTTTTTCAAAATATTATAACTATAATAATTATTTTTTAAATATACAATTACTGTATATTTAAAAAATTACTTAACTTATTAAATAACTGCGTAATTATGACCCTAAAATCTAAGGAACCTTTCTGACTAAAATAATGTATTTTTGTTAAAATTTTTGTGTGATAAAAATTGAATAAAATGAATATTAATTTTATTTTCTTTTAAAAAATAATATTATTTATTTTATTTATTTTATTTAGGTATATAATGCTGTAAAATTATAATTATTAATTAAATAAATTGAATTACGATAAAAATTACTATTAAATATTATAATTGCTTTTGTTTGTACCTAATGATTGAATTGAGACTCATTTCAATTATTACATATATTTGTATAAGGTAAAAGCAGCTATTATTTTTTTAATTTCAATCACATTGTACAGGAGCTCTTTACATTTTTTTTTTCATTGGAACCAAATTTGTTATTTATAACATTTTTATTAAATTAAGTTTTTAATCAGTACTTCTAATTAACTTATAGAAAATAAATTAAACATCAAATACATGTTATACTATAAAATTATAAAAAAATAATGTTTTTGATGATGGTTATTACTTAAAAATAAGTTTAGTGGGGCCAATGAGAAATGTTTAGTACTTTTCTTTTCTTTTTAACACGTCATAAATGAAATGATTATGTATAAAACAAAATCAACATCACTATTTGGTAAGTTTAAAAATTAATAATATATGCTAGATAATAACAAGTCAAACACATAAGTTATATATGTTATTTATTTCAAAAATTCCCAATGTCTAGATAGAAAATGATGAAATTTATTATAACTAGGGGCGTCATTTCAGTTTTTTTTTTGTGTGCGAGATTTCAAGTAGGCAATTTTGAAATTTCCATATAAAAATAGATATACCTACTCCAGTAAATTATTCTTCTTTTAATTTTTCCATAGACTATGAATCACAGTCAACATAAATAGAAAAGATAAATTATAATAATACTTACTTATTTAATATTATATAATATAACGTTACGTCGGAGTTGTAGCAATCGTTGAATTTCATATTTATCAATTTACTACCGTTATCAATTATTGCTGTTAACTGCGCGGCAAAAATGTCACTATACAAAGGGTAGTACAATGGGTTCGTGGTATTCTATGGACGTGGTATAATTGGGACAAGTATAGATGATATCTGACAGCGATTAAAATCACTCTTACAAGAAATACTTCGATGCAAATCTGTGGTAGTTTTAAATTCTAAGAAATTGGTAGATTATTCCAAAAGCAAAATTAACTCCTATTTTTTGTTCTATTTCGACTGTCATTTGTACATTGTACACTAGGCCGTCGGTACAAATTTTTATTTTAACATATATTTAAAAGACACAGTATTCCCGGAACATTTTCAAAAGTTCTACTTTTTATACAAATTTTCAAAAATTCAAAAAGCATTTTTTAACTTTGACGAAGCAAAATAAAAATAAATTTATATTTAATGTAAGTTAGATTTATGCAAATTTTATATTTATTGGCTTACTTATTACTATGGCAAACCTTTATGAGGTATTTAAAAATAAACAAAAAACATTTGTCGAGACAAATCTAAAATCGAAAATTTAAACTCAAGAGTAGCATGTATTTAACTGGGTTAGCTATTTGTACGTAGAAAATAAGTCGTTTTGGACAATTTTTCTTTCAATTTATAGTATGTAACATAAGATTTAATTTAACATTTATTTAAAAGACGAAGTATTTCGGGAACATTTCTTAAATTTCAAGAGGCAAAATAAGAATAATATAATAAAAATTGATCACTTGTGGCTAATTAATTAAGTAAAATTAAAACTATATTAAAAATATTATTAATTTAAAAAAACTAAAAAATATTAAAAATATTAAACTCAAAGCCACAAAACATTAATGAAAAGTCGCGGATACGTATTTCGGAAACAATGTTACCATTATCAACGCTAAACACATACATTTATTGGCTTACTCATTACTATGACAAACTCTTATAAGGTATTTTAAAATAAACAAAAAAAAAATAGAATTTGAACATAAAAATAGTATATTTTTTAACACTACGGCTAGATTGGATAAAGAAGATAGGTCGTTAGGACTAATTTTTTTTTTAATCTACAGTACGTAACATAAGCTTTAATTTGGCATAAAGGACGCAACATTTCTGGAAAATTTTCAAAAGTTAAGTTGAAAAAGTTGAGTTTTGTGAAAAAGTTACTATTTTGAATCCCCTCTTGTGAACAAGTAAAGGGTCAGATTTTCAAAAATATTTTATCAAATAACAAGTAAATTACTTAAGGTTTCAAAATAAAAAATAATTATTTTGATTTGTTTATTTTTCAAGTTATGGCAATTTTTAGAAAATAAAGTAAAAAAAAATATTTTAAAATTTACCGATTTTAAAAATTATAATTTTTTTGGGGATTTTCATAATTTACGGCGAACAAAATTATTTAATTTTTGAGGGTAATATCTTCAACTAGATATAATTTGTGATCTTTTGACGCATTGTTGAGAAAAACGGTCCAGTGAGAGCTGAGAAAAAGTAGTGACAGACAAAAAAAAAAAAAAATAAACATATATTGGTAAAATTAATACCTTCTCAGTTTCGCATCGGAGCTAAAACTGTTACGAACATCAATATCAATATCTTGCGTCTGGTACGAATATCAATAGTTCAGAATGATATATTTATTTTTAACTCAAATAATTGTTAACAGAATATTTGTTTATTGACCCATGTAACTATGATAATACAATGTTTTTGATATTTGAATTGTTGTATAAAAAATTGGTTCATTATTTTTGCAGGCCAATTGGGACTGTTTTTAAAATAAAGGTGCAACCGCCCTCCTAAATGACGCCCCTGATTATATAACATAAAGTTAGATCCACTATTTATGTCTCACACAATGTCTATAAAAGTATCTATATAAATTTTAATATTTTATTTTTAAAAATTATGACTATTTCACACAACTCTTCCTAAATTAATAAAAAAATATAACTCTTCCTTTTCTTTTTCTTTAAAGTTGTATAATTTTTAGTTTTTTTTTTATTGGAAACATTTGATTAATTTGCTGAAAAATAAAAAGAGACATAACTAAGAAAATGACTGGATGATAATAACTTTTGAACAAGTATTTTGGTAGTTATTAACGTTTTTATAATAGGGTGGTAATTTGTAATACATAAATGGCCTAGAAAAAATAAAAACATAAAATAAAAACAGACCCGTGTTTCAACTCGTGATTTTATTAAAGTTTTTATGACTTTTAAAATACTGGTTCGAAGTTGTTATCGACCAGTCATTTTCTTATTGAGATTTTTTTCTTATATGTTAAATATGTATATTTCCATTTAAAAATCTACAGATAATAAAATTTAAAATGGGAAGAAAGAGAGATAGGACTATATTTTTTTGTGTAAATTTAAGTGTACTATCACTTTTGAAAAGAAAAAAATTTGATATTATTATATATTTTTAAAGAGATTCATGAGAAATAGTTATTATCCTGTATATAACTAAAATATCATTTATATATAAGCTCATTTGTATTAATTATATATTCTTGTTAAATAGTAAATCAATATTTTAGCTAATTTTTAATCATGTACATTTTTCATTATCATAAGAGTGTAGAAAACAATTATATATAACCGTTGTCCTACAAAAGTATTTTTCTTATGGATGAAGTTAAACATTAATCTTTTTGAAGTATTGAGCTGTTAATTCATGTATGTTTGTCATTTTAAATTTAGTTGATACCTTTATAAGGGAAAATGGAAAGAGCTTAAAAATATTTAGCCGCTTATTAAATCAATCAATAAATATTAAAAAATAAATCAAGTAAATATATTTTCAAACAATTATTTAGGAGAAATTTGGTAATCAACAATAAATATACACTCTGTGTATAAAGTTAGGATTTACTTACCTCACTAATATAATAATTATAAGATTAAAGATTATAATAATCTTTTGGATGATAATAATGAAAATACGATTAATGTAGACCTAAATATTTCTTCGACTAGACAGCCATATCTCCTTCTCTGTTAAAGTATAAGACCTTCTCGGCGATGACAAAGAGCTTGAATGAGTTCAACTTTACTAGTAGTAATTTCAAAAGTAAACGGAGTATACAAAAATCACAAGCAAATTTGTGTCAATTTATAAAATTTAACATAGATTTTTAATTTTAAATAAAATATAAAATTAATTATTTAACAGATTTTATCGAACATGGTGTCATTTAAGAACTATTATGCTTTGGTTAGGACATCATAGTATGAAATTCTTCATAAGAAGAAGAAAGAACGTGAGCGTCGTCTGGGAATAAGAGAAGTAATCAAAATTAGAATTTCTAATTAGAACAATTTTGTAATGAGACACTGGAAAGAATCAAAAAGTTTGATCTAATATATGTATTAGATGTACGCATAGTCAAAGATGGAAATAATTAACTCAAGTTAAGTATGAACAATATCGATAAATTAACAGTTAAAGTTACCAAATTATAAATATAACTAGCTAAGTTAAAAAGTGAGTTGAAAATTGTTTTCATCATAACTAGTTTAAAAAAAAATTTATTTCATTTAAAATTAATTTTTCGGCTAAACTTTCTTTAAATCATTTTTTATTGGTCGGTGATGCAAGGGAAAGCTAAGAATCGATTTTTTAACTTTAAAACTGGTTATTAAAAAATAATCAGTTAAAAATCACATAAATTAAAAAAAAAATATATTTATTATTGTATAAATATATTTGGGATAAGTAAATATTCGATTTTTTTTTAATGAAACCACGTACGTAACGTATAAAGACATACATTTTTTATGAAACTTACATTTAGCTTAACTGTTATTTTATCTTATTAACCTGAAAATGCTAAGTTATTTTAACGGTAAATTAAATTAAAAAATTTGTTAGAAAAATAATCAACTAGTTTTGTTGAAAAGTTAAAAAAAATATTAACTTTTTAACTTTTAATGCCTACCATTGCATGTGGTGTTCTTCATAATAACAATTTCATATTATTAAAGTATGGAATTCCTCCTAAATAAGAAAATATTTTTGCTACTTAATAGTTTTACATAGTGGCATAATTTATTTACTTAAAATTATAATTATATTTACGTAATAACTTTTCATTTAAGATTCGATGTGAAGGTGAGAAAATATTTGTTTTATAATGAAATGTGTTTTGTTTTTTATATTTATCCGTGAAAATTCTCAATTCACACTGGACTGATTTTAATATGTAATACTTCAAAAGAACCTTATTTTAATCTAGTTAATGGAGCAGCACCAAAAAATGAAATAACTGCCTCAATTTTAGAGATTTCGAAAAATATGTCATTGTCAAATTTGGCAATTTTGAAAATAAATGTTGAGTTTTAAAAAGTCTATAATTTTTTTTTACGCAAAAAAAATATCTATGTTTTGTTTTACAAAAACTAAATAAATATCTTAAAGCAATTACGTAAAATGAATTAGTTAAATTATTAATTCACTTTTGCTGATATATTTGGCAAAACTATTACCTACAGTTTTATTATAATAATAGGAAAATAAGATAAATGTAGGATTTCATAATTATTAACATGTTTTGATAAAATAATAAGCGATTTTTCTCGCGCATGCGGGCACGTGTAAAATTGTTTTGAAAACTGAAAACATAGTTTGAAAAACTGACACTAAATTCTTAATTTATTTATTAGCTTCGATGCGAAGCTGAGAAGGTATTGGTTTTACTATGATTTTTTTTTTTTGTGTCTGTTACCACTTTTTCTCAGCTCTCACCGAACGGATTTCTTTCAACGATACGTCAAAAGATCACAAATCGTATCTAGTCGAAGACATTACCCTTCAAAATTGAAAAAATTTCCCTCGTTCCCCGTAAATGGGGGAAACCTCCAAAAAAATTACAAATTTAAAAATCGCTAATTTTCGAAATTTTTTCAATTTTTTTTACTAAAAACTGTCATAACTTTTTCAAAAATGAATATATGAATATCATTTTTTTTTTTATAGATGCTTGATGTCTTTACCTATTATTTGGTATATTTTTTTTGTAAATTTGACTTTTTGTCTGCCCAAAGGGGGGGATTTAAAATGACAACTTTTTCACAAAAAATTAACTTTTTCAACTTAACTTTTGAAAATGTTCCGGAAGGTCTGACACTTTTATATATATCTTAAATTAAAGCTAATGTAATATACTTTAATTTGAAAAAAAAAAATTTGACCTCTGGACTTGTCTTCACGGCGAAAATGGCTACCGAATGCTATTTTCGTGTGAAAATTCTCGATTTTATTATTTATATTATATTTAACTTTATAATGCTATAACTTATTGAAAAGTTTATGGATCCACACAATTTTTTTATGAGAAATAATATTTTTTAATAAACCCTTTTTCATTCGACATACTTTATCTTAATCGAGATATTAATAAGGAACCAGCAGATCAAGTAGCTTTTGGAATAAAACACCAATTTTTTTAAAATTAAACACTATCTAAAGATTTGCATCGAAGCGTTTATTTTTGATAGTGATTTTAATCACTGTCAGATATCATTATACTTGATCCAACTATGCCACGTCACCACTGTGCCGCGACCCCCCTGTGCTGGGTTTTTTTCACTGAAACTAAGGAGACTGAAGAAATAATTACCACTTACCTTTCTTTAATAGAAATTACTAAGTTATGACTATAGTTATGACATTAGCTTTGACGTTGATATTAATATTGATTTTATAATAGACAACTTGCATTATTAGTATCTTATATTATAAAATATTTCCATTACTAGGTCAACCAATGAAAAAAAAAAACAAAACAATTAATGAAAATCGCATTTAATTTACTAATAAATAATTTTTGTACATATTGTGAATTGTTGCGAGACCAATTCACAATACAAAATATGGTTACATTATAAATACATACATTAAAAAAAAAACTGACCACTTTAGCTACAATAATATTACAACCTATTAGTAATCATTTTTTTAAAGTTCTGAAAAGTTAAAATAAGGTCATTAAAGAAAACTGTTGTTAAGAAAGTTTACAAAAGAGAAATAAATTAAAATAACTTTAAACTTTGTAATCGTAAGTACTATTATGCTGTAATATTAATAATAATGTTATATATTTTTACGTTAAGTTATAATGTATTTCTCTGGATTAGAGGGTTGAAACAATTATATACATGTTTAAAAAACGAATGCACAGCAAATTAAAATATAAGACTTCAGATTTCTATACAATAAAAACTTTATACAAAAATGATTTTGTAAAAAAAAAAAATATATATATATTTTTGATTTACAAAACAAATTCAGATCACTACAAGTTAACGTACATTAACCAAAGTTAATAGCTTCGGTAATTATTGTAATCTGGACCAGTAAGTGTGCTCCGGTGCTTGACTGAGCGGTATTTGAACGGGCACCGATACACCAGCAGAAATCACTCCTAAAAACGTAAAGGAATGTTTATCTAATGTGTTTTTTTTAACGCAAATCTTTAAATTCAAATTAATATTTCGCTTTGTGAATAATTGGTTTTAGTAAATGTGCTATGCAAAGAAACTCTTTTAAATCGTTGTAAACATGAGCCGATCGTTTCCAGTGTATTTCTGACACTATCAATTAACACGCTTTATAATTAAATAATTAAAATGTTTACCAGTGCCTGCGGTAGCTCCGGGTGACGTGTTCGATGCGTGATGGTTAGACGTCGGGTATGCGGCGGGGTGGGTGTTGGCATTGACAGAATGTGCTGGAGCTGGTTGACAAGGTACTCGAGGAGCAGACGATACAGGGTGGTTATACAGTGACTCAGGTGGAGGATGGTGGAACATGTATGGATAAGAACTTGCCGGGTGATGATGATGGTGATGGTGATGGTGTCCGCTAGTTACCATACTCGACATGGAACTGTAAGGTTAACAATTGACAAACGCAAGTTATTAATGAAAAATATGTGTCGCTAGATTCGAGTTGGACGTTAGTTTGCTAGAGCTTACTTACCCATAGTTATCCGTTGACATAGTGGCAATCGGTTGAGATATAGACTGATACATATGATTAAAGCCAGCCGCTTGAATTGAAGCCAAACGATTATTGTGACCTCCCGGAGTGGCGATGGTACCTCCATTGCCTCCGCTGGCACTGCCACCCGCGTTCGAAGTGGTCACTGCCGGAGGGCTGACGGATGCTGAAGACGAAGAAAGTGCGGCCGGAGTGCTCCCGTTTTGCTGGTCCAGACTACCGCCTCTCCTTTGATTTCGCAGTTTTTCTTCGCGTCTCCATTTCGCTCTTCGGTTACTAAACCATACCTAAAATAGAAATGGAATACTATTTCAGTGACATCAAATACATACAAACCGACCAGAGATCAATACTGCACAAATCGTTATTGTACTGTTACCATTTAGTTAATAAACAAACCACTCGAATCGGAGGGCTTAAAAAGTATACTCCACGTTTTTCCGTTAATAAATTAGGCTTTTTACGTATCATGTGGAACCATTAGTATTTATTACAAACATACGCCCTACCGATGCATTTTATTTCCACTGTGTATATGTCTTTATTACTAAATGTATACATATAATCATTCAGAAGATTCACCGACGCGTAAAACACTCATTCAAACATAAATATATATATTAATGTGTTGTTACCTTCTGGTTACTAACGTGCATACAGAATGAAATTTTACCGTTTCTAGTTCTTAATTAAACTAATGATCTTGCCTATTCATATCATTAATTATCTTGATGGCTAGTAAAAGCTCGTACAGAACATATTTTAAACAGTAAACAGTTAATATACATTCATTTAACTTGTTATATTGTTTTTTGATTACTATTAATACAAGTATGCATATTTTAAATTACTCAATTAAAAGCTGACAATTAGGTTCATTTTTTAAATGTATTTACCAATTGCTCAAAACAAAAAAAAAAATGTCTCGTAAAAATAAATATTACAAATTGAACTTGTTAATCGACTTATAAGAAAAACCGAATAAATTGATAAAAAAAAATAAATTCTATAACTCATAACGCAATTATCAAATATTAATGTATCAATTGAAAAAAAAACCTTGTAATTTTTTAACTAATTCAGAAATTATGATGTTGTTTTTATTGAGTCCGCAGCACACTCCTATAATAGGGTACATTTAAAAGGTCATTTCCCAATGCCTATACAATTGGGGTAAGCTGAATACCAGCTTCGATTGTCCCTTTGCGATTGTTAAATTTATGGCCACCCCCACATATGTCTTTTATTATCATTACATAAGAGGGCGGATCACGATTAATCAGACTATTTTTGACATTGGTCCTCGATGTCCGGCAATAGAGAGGACAGTTTCTCAAAGACCTGCAACACGACAATTACCACACAGTGGTAATTGAACTGCCCTTAATGAAATTGTGTGGCACAAATAGATTATTCTTTTTTCTAAAACCGACTGTTACATACTGCCGTAGAAAAGCAATTTTGATAGAATAAAAACATCCTAACACATTCCTATATTCTTTCAAGATAATTATTCAAACTATTGTTATATATACAAGTTAACAATAAAAACGTATCGAAATTATCACTTAACGTTAAACATACTAAGGCAGTAAAAGAATATGAAGATTTTTCTATGCGCATTTACTTTATAGTAATCATCAATTTTTCGCTAATCTTTATAGTCCTTATTTAGTTGTATAGAATATATGAGGAGGGGAGAGGAATTTTAAAAATATGGCAATATCGTCAACCACTGGAATGCCGTTGTACGTAGCGAACGTCAGGCGGCGGTAACCAACCGCAGGCGCGCATACCCATAGAAATCCTATGAGGGGTGGTTACCCCTTTTTCAAAATCAATACCTCGTTGAGCCCGTGGTTTTCATTGTCGCCACCACTGACACCCGCTCAAAAATTTCACACCACAATAATGACAATATTATTTTGATGAAGTTATTATCTTAACAACGATTTTCTTACTTGTGTAAATTGTATGGTTTTTGTAATAACAGTTACTTAAACGCTTAGATTAAATAAATAATACTTAAAATGATTATGGATTTTTAAATAAAATTATAACGTAGATTTCTCTAATAAATAGTGATCATTGTAATTTAAATAAATATGTTCACTTAAATTACCTGAATTCTAGCTTCTGGCAGTGATATGTTGTCTGCCAGCCTTTCTCTGGCAAAAACGTCAGGATAATGAGTTCTTTCAAATTCTAAAATATATTCAAAATTTATCGATTAAAAATGTGAGCTATCAAAAACAAAAATATTTGATTAAATTTTGTTAGTTGAAAGTAAAATGTTCAAATTAATATAAATATTTCATAATAAAATTTTCCTGATAAAACAGAAAAAGTTAAATTTGGTTACATTCCTAGTGTTAAAAATTGTAAAATTATCGTTTTATACAAAACGTTTTTTTAATTAACTGAATATTTCTTGTTGCAATTTATCTCATAGCATATAGTAATGATTATTTTCACCTTTTTCTAAGCTGTCTATTTGATCATTGGTAAAACTTGTTCTGTTTCTTTGCAATTTTCTTTTCAGTCTAAGTCTTAGTTGGGAATCGTCGTCGGCTGAAGAGTTGTGCTCAGAGTTGCCATCTGACGTACTTTCAGGGGCTAATTCAGCTGCTATAAATCCGATAAACAAATAAATGTAGATATTTTTTTATAAATAAATAACACGAACAATATTTGTTGTAAATAATGTGTTACAACTGATCAAATTGTTCTACGTTTACTACATGACAACCATATAGTAAATACAATAGACATATTATTATTTAAAATTAATGAGAAAATTATTCTTAACAAAGCATGAAACTCAACTAATGAATTATTTGCGTTTAAAAGTTTTTTTCAACGGACTGAAAAAAACCCAGTCAGTTAATAAGATAAAAAAATTTATCAATAATTTAATCTTAATTATTACGTTTAATTATCGATAAGTTATGTATTAATATATGTCTAATGTACAACTATTAATTGTATTTGAGTAAGTAAAGAAACGGGTTTCCATTATTATCATTGTTTGTAACGATTGACATGTTTCATTACTTTTTGAGCACCTTGTATATTACAATAACACATTATATTATTCTGCATGTAAAATGTAACGACGTTATATTATAGACATAAATTACAGTTATGTGCCTGTTGAGTAATAATGTAGTTTCTTAAGTTACTATTTTATTAACTATAAATTATATTATTATAGTTCCTGTTTATAAACAATTGTTACTTGAAAATGGATTCATTCGTGTTGTGTCATTTTTCCAATAATATTTTACGCATTTTTAAAGAAATATTTGGGTTTATCATTAACGTAAAAAAATGTTTTATTTTGATTAGAAATATTACTGGCATCAGTTTTTTTTTCATTTTTAGGGACACAAAATTTAAAACACCATGTTAACTGAACAGAGAGTGCGCGAGTGTTGCATTTTGATGGGTGGCCGTGGTGTGTGTTGTGTAAGTGAAAGGGACAAGGGGATAGGAGGCGGTCCAAGTTGAGCCTATCGGAAACCGAGGGTCGTGTGCGCCGGGCCGGAAGACCAGCCCAGTCATTGTGCTACGACTGTCAGGCGGGCAGGGGGCCAGAATTTATACAGCATTTTTAATCTTGGATAATTTGTATTTTTATAGATAGTAAAGTGTAACCCAAAAATAAAAAACAAATCGATGATGAAAAGTTGGAAAAGTTTTTATTTTTTTTCCCCCAAAATAAACACCTTCAAGTAAAATACATTTGTTGTTTTAAATAAAAATGTTTTAATCTGTTGTAGACTTTTTTGGATTCCTAATAAATTAAAAGTGTTTCCCATTTTCGTTTATTGATGTGGTACTAAATATTTTTACAATTATGAACGTGTACTAGGTTATATAGGGTGTTCAGTAGGTAAGGAAATAGGTTTCTATTGTTCTTGTTGTCTGTAAACAACTGACCTGTTTTCTTACTTACTCAACATGCTGAATAGTGTAACTTGAAAAAAAGGAAGTTTGTTTTATTGTTTTATTATTTTTTTTCGATACTAAGTATATACCCAATTGAACAATGATGAATTTAATAAGAATAAATGGATTACCTCTTCGTTGTATGTCGTCTCTGGATACGGTTAGTGACGCTGCTGTGGCAGCCAACGACGCAGCTGGATTGCCAGGATGGTGGCCAGCAGATCCTATTAAAGCTGGATGATGTGGTGATGGAGTGCCTCCGTGGGCACCCGGTCCCGGAGGTGGTGGTGCTGCATACCAGGGCCATCCGGTTTGCCCATTGAACATACGCAATTTATCGTACACGGACTCAGCGGTGCCTCCAACACCACCGGCTCCACCACCGATACCACTAGTTTGATGAGCTGACGACGCCTGGTGTTCTTTTTGAGCTGCCAAGTTTCTAAGAACTCGGTTGATGGAAGACACCTATAAAACAGCAGACAAAATTAATTTCAATTACTAATACTAATTATTCATAGGAGTAAAAAACAATAGTCGTTGTTGTACAAACAATACACGCGCCAACACTGATCAATACGCGTATAGTAGTAACCTAACGTACATGAAAATGATCGGTCGAGCGAAAAATGTGGAAAAAAATGTTTAATCAGTTTGCTTAGCACACGGTCGCGCATTGTTCGTGTGCAAATCGGTGTGTTAATTTGGACAAATGCGTACGAAGGGGGTGGCCACCGTCGTATAATGAAGTATTGGCTGGCCAAGTCATTGAACAAACACAATAAAACAAACATTTTGTGTTAAAGGAGAGCGTTTAAAAAAAATAAAACAGAACCAAAGCAAAGCAACATGCTTACACGCAGAATGTACATAATATATTCTCTTATAGTTGTGCGGTAATTGCGAGCCTTTCAATAAAATAAGGGGGTTTGAAAAATATTTGTTTGTTTTTCAGCTCCAATGATATCAGTGTGAGTTAGTTTCACTCGTTGCTTATTCAACGCCGTCCAAACATCTCCTATATTAAAACCCCTCAAGGAATAACGATGTAGTTTTTCGACATGCAAACACCGGGCACCGAGACGAATACCGATTTTTGATGAGCTTTTTTTTCCCTTTAATTTACAAGCACGCATTGTGTAAAAGACGAGATGTTAATTTCACCCTATGCGAGGGTATAGAATTATTTTTACTTAAAAAAATTACTTATACCTTGTAAACAATAAAAATGTAAAAAAATCAATAAAAATAAAATAATGCCTGTTTATTTATTTATCTATTTCATTTTTTCTCTTGTCTTGTGTCGGTTGGGTTGGTACACTGCGCGCAAGGCCGCAGTAATGCTGGCACTTGATATATCGCACAAAGTAATCGAAACTTTCTAACTTCATTAAGAAATTGCCCAAGGTAAAATATTGTATCTTAAACGACAAGGATGTTGCAAAGTTCATGTTGAGATGAAAAAAAAATGAAATTACTATTATACACGTATGCCGAGGAGTATATTATGATATTAGAAGCCGAAATGCTTTTTGGACCGTGAAACGTCGTACTCGTTAAGTGTAATTGCGTTACGTAAACGGTTGCTGCCATTGCTGTACTGTGCGTAAGTCTTGGGGTTTTCCTGCAGTTTCTGACGCCGGTAGAGCCCGGGGGGGTGCCAAAAGCGATGACTGGGGAGAGAGAGTGGCGAATTGCCAGTGACAGCAGAGACATAAATCCTGCGGGATAAAAATAACGACAACGGGGAAGACTGATGAGGGGTAAACAGTTAAATAACAAGTGTAATATATGAGTGTAATACGACTATGCTGCATAACGTCGACCAGAGACGTTTTATGGCGATGAAGAGGAGAACTCCGCTAAAATTAACAGCCATCGGCCCACCAATTTACCACTGCCCCAAGCTCGATGAAATAACATTTTTTAAACACGAAAAGGTAAATATGTAGAGATTCAACAGTGTTATCGAACGGAGCAATCATTATTGCAAGTGTACTTAAAAATAAAAATTTATATCTCCAAGAAAATGTATTCATAAATTAGATTTTTTAAGAACGCCAAATATGAATTATTTATTTTAACAGAATAAAAATATATACTTAATAGGAAATGCCTATAAATCTTAAACAATGCTTAATTTAAAACAAGTGTATATATTTATTTAAAGATATATCACTTATTAAAACCAAATTAGTTTTATGCAAATTACCATTTATTTTTTTTTTGACTTAATACGTTTGACTTTTGATCAAACTTATGAAAACAGCAACCTTAGCGTTTACGTTGGTACTGATATTTATGCAACATTTTAATTACTTTACGTAATAATAATTCTATTTACTTCTTAGAATATTTTTTATCAAATAAATGATGACTTATTGAATTATAAAAGTGATTCAAAAGAAAAATATATTATTGATATGTAATAAAAATTTACTTGTAATGATCTCATTATAAGAGCTGGTAAGAATTTAATTAAAAATTATAAATGCAAGTTGAAAAATATGTGCAAATCAAATGTATAACTATGATTTTAGAAGAAATTATATGACAAAAAATATTTCTTATAATTATTCGTTATTTTACTACTGAAATCGTTTAAAAAAGCATTACGACAAGTTTGACTTTTTAATGTCCGACTTAAATGGAATTTTGCGGAAAATGGAATATGGAAGACTTACATGAATGATTCAAACGTGAAAGTGTCAAATTCAAGCTTATAATCTCTATTGTATGAAATTAATTATGCAACAGTACATCCATGTAATAATAAACGTACACAATATACAAGTTGTAGGGATGAGAAAACAATAGATAACGGATCACGCGTCGTATAATACTGATGTTGGATACACTGTTCATTGATCCGTTACACACGTGTAATTCGTTCATGAGATGTGAAGCGTGAAACACGTGTGCAACAATAAAATCTGTGACAATATCACATACACAAAAGAAATCTTCTAGGTCTATGTTATCACATCATATTAAATTGCCGAAGAACTAAATTATCGCTTTTATTTAATCGTCAAAGATAGCAGAAGCATTTACCTTTGGGTAATAAATTTGACATTACAAAACTGAGTAATGTCAATACCAATAACGAAAACCCTTACAATACACTGGAACAATTTTTCTTTTCATAAATTCAAATAATTTAAAATCAAAAAAAAAGACTGACGGTAAATATTTTTGTTTGAAATTGAACTTAAAAAGTTTAAGTCGATCGCATGCTATTTTGAGGGATTAAACATTAGTATATGCGATTACAATAAAATGTATTATTATATTGGCTTTGGTGACTGCAATATGTGGTGTATTGTGTAACCTCAGCGTGAAACCGGATTGCGTTTGTTCCGCGAGTTCGAATTGATATGATTATGGGCCATAGGGGGTACACGCCACAAAACGAAACAATAAAAAGTTAGAAGGGGTAGATGGGATTAAGGAAATTTTTTGATCACAAAAAAAGAGAAGAGGAAATGTTCAATTCGATTATGCTACAAAAAGCTTAAAAACTGCGGAGGAGACAACAATGTAAAATATAATATACATGCATATAATGTAAAACGTTATCCAGCGGGGAGGGAGCCTGCAGGCGAGCGTCAGAGTTTTCCGGCTGGCCGATTTTTCGCGTTTACAAGAGTAAATTTAGAAGCGGATGGTGTGACATAAGAATTTGGACAGGAGGGCTGTAGTGAAGTACAACGGGGTGTATAGATTTTAATAGCATTAGCTCTGTGTAATCTGGTCGACGGTAATTTGTAATATAATAATGTGTTAAAGAGCGTGCGCGCGTGTGTGTGGGAGAAAGGGACGAATTTAAAATCTATACTCATGTGTATGTTTATGTGCAAGGGCGGTAGACTGGAGGTTTGGGAGAGAATTCATTATATTCCGCGAAGGCTATGCCAACGCCAGATGGGCTAATCAGCTGATCTTTATTATGGACGACATTCTTCTGGACCATCCGACTGGAAACCACCACAGGGCGAGTGGTTTTGATACGTCAGCCTGCGTTTGACTTGGGATGGAGACGACCGAAAACCCATTTTTTTTTGTTCAAAAATTTAAAAAAACCCGATCCACGAGACGGGCACGGGATTTTGTAATCTCGCGGCACGTCTGATGTTAAGAACCGACGTTGAAAATTTCATTTTTTGTAACTCTAATGCCATATCAGATAAATATCAAATATTTCTACACAAACACGAGTGAAAGTGTGAGAATCGAAAATGTTCAAATTATATCTATTTTCGATGTGTATTACAATAGGATTAATATAATTAACTAGTTCTACATAAAGCGACATAAAAACAAGTAAAAAAATCAACTCCATCTAGCTAAAAAAGATGTACCATTAATATAGTAATTATTATTATTAATAAGATATCTAAAAAAATAAAACACAATAATGCTCTAATTTTATTTAGAATATGTTAATAAAGGATTTTTTTTTACAAAAAAAATTAAAAATGAATAGGAATATATTTTTGTAAGTAAATTCGAAGTAAATTTTATGTTTATTAAGTTCTATTCGGAACCACTGTAGTACAAGTAATTTCAATTCTAAAGAGCTTCGATCCTTTTAATTAACACTGACTCTGCGGTTTTCAAATGCAAAATCCGATTAAATTCCTTTCGGCTGCTTGGTGGGCTTTTCCGAATAACTGTTTTAACAATGGGCCTTAAATGTTGACAAGCCTATTATTTGTGGTTATCCAGAAGACTGGGCGAAAAAATAAAAAGTAAAAAATTCCGAGGGTGAAGGGTGGAAATTATGATGAATTAATTACATTCGATCGGAAAAGTTTATTTTGTTCACAATCATTGAAAGACATTTCGTTTTACAAAACTGTGCGGACTAAAAACATTTGTATGACAAATGGTAACATACAGTAAATAGGTAGTTAATAACCATAAAATTACCGAGTACTACCCAGCCGGCTTCGGTATGCAAGTAAACCTGACACCAAAATCATATCTAAGACCCCTAAACAGAAGACTTTCAATCGCACCCGACGAGTAGGGTGTGGTACGCGCTTTATTTTTTTGTTTTCTAAAACATTATCGTTGACGTTTATGTAAGCTCAGTGATGACGGATGACCCTTACCGCCGTCTCGGGGCTTCGGACACGTTTGACCCCTGTTATGCGATGGATATCAAAAGGGGAGCTCAAAGCTGTTCGTCTCTTGTCAAGAACTATGTACATACACACCATTACGTGTATTTATGTTACAGCGAGTACGAAAAAAAAGGCGAAAATATCACCAAGTGCGTTGCTAATGTCGTAACTGTTTGTCTAAAAACATTTACGGATGACACACTTACCACATTGAAATTTAAAAGCAACAATAGTTTACTATTTAAAGATCATGAAAATTATCAGGACCACGACGATTCTGCCGATACGGATCGATGTTTTAGGCTTTTCCCGATTCGGCCATGTTTTCCGCGGCTTTTCCGACCAATCCGCAATAATTTTCCACGCCCCACTGGTCGCCACGGCAATATTTCCGTTTTGTGTTGTATAATACAATACACCTTTTATATCCACCACAAGGTTTGTTATTCTTTAATGTCAGATCGCAATGTTGAGATTTTTTAAATATCAACTTCCCAATACGTTATTCGTGTACCAAATAGATAAACAAAATACGAGACGAAATTAAAGCGCTAGAGCCGTTCCAAGATCATTTTTCTGTTTCATTTATGATATCTTACAGTTTGTTGTCATCGAGTTGTATGGCTACTAGAATAAATACTACTGTCATTTAACATTTTTGATCGTAGTAAGAGTAAAATACTAGTGTACCATTATTTTAGTATTGCGAAACAGTAAATACTCGTGTGAAGTTTTTGATAATTGTTCCGGTTGGTCGAAGTATGCATTTGAAAATGGCATACGCAAAGAGGGAGAAAACCACCACCACCACCACACACTCGACATTGGGTGCCGCGGGGTAAGTTTAATGGCCCACATCCCAAGAGATCGCGGTGCTGCTATGGACACTTGAACACGCTTTCGTTTCCAAATCGTGTTTTTTGACCGTCATTTCTAATAATTCCATTCTCATTTTCTCTCGCATTTCACAATAATTGGCACTGCACCGATTGTTAAACTAACCAAATGTCCAATTACTGTAAAACCACCACAATTTATTCGAGTATTTCTTCAGCGCGATATTACACTACCGTTTCTTCGAGTGGCACTGTATGTCAAGTGTGTTTATAACAACCGCGGAACAAAATGCACACTTACCTAAACTACATGAATTTGTGTATCGCGAATATCTAAATTACAATAGTTCTCACGCTAAAAACGCATCAGACAATTGCAGAACTTATAATTCTTCATCGTTCATAATATTACTGTTTGTTTAGATGTTAGTCACTTGGTGTTTTCGTCTTGATTTTAAACCACTTATAAAAATGTATACAAAAGTTTAATTTTTCAACACATTTTTTTCCGGTATCCATCACTATACGGTTTACAGTTGGTTCTTAAAGAGCAGCGATTTTTTGACAGAGATATTTGCAAAACTGTACAGCTGTTGTCACTTGAAAAATAAAACATGCTGCTCGTACGATGGCATTATACACGGCAAGTTATCGTTGTCGTTGCGCTATCTCGTGTGGATAACAGCATAGTAGTTGTTCATAAGAAAAAAAAAATTACTAATGTACAATCATAATACTTTTTTCACAATAATACACGCACAATGATGATAGAACCGGACCCGCACAAGTGGCACTCCATGAAAATGTACATTCTTCGGCAAACGCACAAGAGGCCGGATGATCGCATATACAAGCTGATATTATGACTATAGTTTTGCCGTATAATACACAGACGCATGAAATATAATAAGAATCTCCTCTGTACTGTCCTTTTTCACTGCAGTATTAAAAAGTAATTCCGCAATAACCCTCCCGAAAGATATAGTGTGTGTGTATATACATTGTGTTAGGGATTGGGTGCGACAGCCCGTGAAAACTGCTAACAAAAGTCTGTATATATGAGCGTATGTTATGGACGTATACGAGAAACATTTTACGTTTTATTATATATGTTTTTTTTTGACAAAAGTATCTGTTCCGGGCAAAACTGTGGGCGTTTTATTGACCGAGTCGATTTAGGCTACTATGATTTTATTTTGAACCCACCGCGAAAAAGGATACCCTCGTGCATTGTGCGATAACAGTGGAAATTCAAAAATTATTTCAATTCATCCCTCAAAACACCGTGTGTATATTTGTACACATCTCGTACAATACAGTTTATACCAGTACGATTCATATTATTGGTGTTTTTCCAGCTTTCAGATTAAATTAAATGGCAAAGCAGTCGATCAGTTAAAGTGATAATAAATAGAATTTTATTATAATTTAATTATATGAATGTAGTTGATTAACCGTGTAATTCTATATTTTCTAGTTGAGAACCATTTAAATTTTTCGCCGGTTGTTTGACCATGTTAGATTTATGTTTCAGCGGCTTTCGTTGAAATAAAAACGTCTAATCAGTCAAAAATATGATAAATTCAGCCACAAATGAATTTAATTTTAAATGAAAACACCTACTGCCAACATGCGTGCGGTGTAAATAATTGTCGAGGACTTAAATAATACACTTAATTGATAAATTGTCAATACTCACACTTGGTATGTTATCGTTGCTACATACTCCTTCGGACAACAACCGATCCCTGATCTCCCATGCGAAGATGGACGGACATTCACGTTTGTAGTCGGCAATCTTATTCACTACACCATTGGTGGCTACGCGAGGCTTAGAGCCACCAATGGCACGCGGCTTTATCGAACCGGTTTCATAATACCTACAAGACAAAAAATAAAAACTTCTTTTACAATCTCTTTGAATAATTTCAATGGCAAAGGCGGCTATAATTAGAATGACAAGCATTGAAATATATTATTGAAACCGATGTTTCTTGTGTTTTATTAATCAATATATAGATATCGTGTTAAATAACACGGCTCGGATTAATTACATTATTTTTATATACTACAACGATAAACCGCTTGGAATGTACAAAACCACCAGTGCGTATTTATATATAATTAAAAAAAAAAAAAAACATTATTAGTTGACCTAACAGATAGTATATATCAATTAGTACCTTTGTACTCAAATCGAGTGTTTAATCGTAAATAAAAAAAATGTAATAATAACCGTTCAAATACACTCTTTAAATAAGAGAAAAAAAAATTGAAAAATACTTGATTCGTGATTTGTTTATGGTGAATTCGCAATTATAACATTGACTATTTCGACCAAATAACGAGTTCGGTTCAAATACAACGAGTGTCGCAAAATGCGGATATCCTCTAAGTACTACAATGTCATCACAGCGATTTCATCACGAGACACTTACCGTCCTAAAATTTTTGAAACGCATCCGTTGGAAACTTGTAGTATGCGAGATATGTCACACGGCCGAGCACCCGAATGTGCAAGCTCGACGATTCTTTGTCTGGTAGAGTCAGGCAAAGGTCTTCCGTTGACGTAAACACCGCCAAGTTGATTGATGCCACTGTGACCGGCCGCCGAACAACCGAACAGAGCTGCTGAGCTCTGCACCATCGCAGCGGCCGCTGCCGTCATATTGCAATGATCCGAATCGTCTAGATGAAAAGAAAAAAACACACATGTTTTATTATGTGACGTATAGAAATCAACAAATAATAATAGTATTAAAAATGATTGCAGTACAGAAAGAGAAGACCACACAAACGGTAGCCCGAAGTCTTCGCGTCCTCCCTCATCCCACACACCACACACCCAATTCGTGTGCAATGTGTACCCAACCGTGGCGACAAAAATATTATGCGCCGTTACCGTCGACGCCGTAGGTTTTCGATACAGTAGCCGTTTTTATTGTTCGACGCTGAGCAGGGAAGCAAATTGAATCTGTCACTCAACAGTAAAGACTGAGAGAGATAGAAAAAAGCATGTACACCCGGTGACAACGCCAACTGTGTAGGTTCCCACACGCACCGACTCGCAGTCGAGTATAAATTAATACATGCATTGTGTATGGTAATTAAAATAGAAGATTTATAAAGAAAAATTTAACAAGAAAAATACTACACCTTTAAGTTTTGTTAAAAAAATAATTCAATTTAGAGTGATTTTGATGAATAAAACAATCATGGAGGATTTGTGCTTTGACGCAATTTCATTATTGTTTTGTTATTGTTGAAAAAAGCCTTAAGAAAACTTCATCTACCCAACAAGTTATCAGGAATAACTATTAAAAAAGAAATATTAATACCCATTAACGATGTTAAACCATTATAACTAATACAAAAATTTACATTAGCTGAATTTTCTTTTTTTTTTTCAATCTCGTTGAAAAAAATACACAATAAAACTTTTTATAATGTTATATTTCATTATGGTACAAAGTAATTTAAGGGGTTTTAAAATTATAAAACGGATAAAAACCAAATGGATTCTGTATTTGTGGCTCCCTTATAAACACTGAAGGTTTCATAAAATCTTCTTAAAGGATTTTAATACATATATACATGCACATTTATGAAAGAGTTGAAGAGGCTTTACAACCCCACACAGGCATTTTGTATTGAGCGTGGGGGTATTTGTCACTTGTTACACAGTACATAAATAGTATACATTATTATGTTGGTAAAGCAAAAAGAAACCCTCTGTTCATGTAAGCGCCCCAGCACAATGTTTCTATTTACATCGAAACGTATTTCAGCAAAACGGTTTTTATTGCTTTTGAATTTAATTTCAGGCACTCGAGTGACAATTGGCTTTTGAGAAACATACGTGCGCTCGTCGGAGTGCACTCGACACATCAGTGTAGAGTCTGCTGCAGTGAAACAATCTGATTACCGACAACAGTCTGTTTACTGAAGTTATGACTTGAGTTTATATATTCAACCCGTTGAACTAAATACAAGTATCATCTATAATTTTAAAAGAGGTAGAAAATGTTCAGGATTTTGATTTTGTTAATTATTTTAGTAGTAATATACACTAAGAATACTTTTATTATGAAAGAAATAAAACTATTGTAGAAGAGCAATATACATGTTCGTAATCAAATTTTCATCACATAAATTTTGTTATGTTATTGTTGAAATAAGATTAATTTTCTTTAAAATAAATAATTATATATAAAATTTTGCGCTATCGATGTTATTTGTTTTATCGAGTATAAATTTTTATTTAAAGGGTTATAGGTAGTCAGAGTGGTGAAAAACGAGTTAAAACTATTAAAATGGTTTTTTTTTTTTTGACAGTTGTTTAATTAATTTTAAATAATACAAAGTCATTATATTACGTTTCAATTACGTCTAGCAAAATTTAAAAAATATATTTTATTGTAAACCAAATTATGGCTCTTATTTGATGGAGTCCCCTCAATAGTCAGTGACCACTATACTTCAAAAAAACCACTCGACGGATTTCAATGGAATTTATACAGCTTATTGAAAGCATACTAGTGACTGAATAAAGACTTTTATTTATGTTATTATTTAAAAAAATATATATATATTTTTATAACATAATAACTTTGTATAATTTGTCATATAAAATAAATCAAACCATTATAAAAAACAATTATTTCGAAAAACTCCTTTTTTTTACAACTTTCATTACCACCACTTCCTAACCCTTTAAATTGACGACATTTTGGAAAATGAATTATCTCTTATGTTTATTTTGCTAAACGAATTAATATTATATCAAAATATTACCAACTATTCATTGTACATTATTATTTTTTCGGTATTTATCCAATTCAATCACACAAATATATGGAAACTGATACCCTTAAGATCGTTCATTTATCAGAAAAGTTTCTACGAATTGGTTGAACAAATAAAATGTATAAACTTATAGAATTACTGCAAATCAATCGTCTTGTAACTTTTGTTTTGTTGTAAAACAATGATTTGGTTGAAAAAAGGGATAAAAAATTGTTTTTAGTTTTTTTTATTGGTGTAAACTTCATCCCGGAAGACCGCTTGTACACGCCTGCAGGAAAATTTATAATCTACTAGCAGTGCTCGTTACACGCCAGCCGTTGCGGTGAAAAGGTATCCACAAGCGTGCAGAGTAGATGGCCTAAAAGTCGGGTGAGGGCAAGACGAAAAGTGTGTGTCGTCCGGCCATTCCGGCTTGATGCCAGGCGGCAGTATAGGAAAGCGTTTTTCCGGCAGCACGTCCGGTAACCTCTCTTTGCACATTCCCCTCGCCCCCGCCCAGTCCCAGCCAAAGTAGTATCCCCTACGACGGAAATCCTACTTTTGCTCTGATATGATGGGAGGGAATCATCATCGTACGTACCCTCAGCGGACGTTACCGGGGCAACGTGCCACCGAACGCACGCGCTCTTTACAGTAAACTTAACGACCCGACACCTCCAAATATATATGAATTTCAGCAAAGCTACACACACAATATGCAAGTTCGATCGGTCGAGAATTCCAAAAGTGATATGAAGTACGTGTACGTCTACTTGCATGAATTCAACGCTATTGTATTTACTTCGTGATGTTATTGTTGAATTATTATCATAGAAATATCTATAGGAAAATTTACCATAACAAATGTGTAAATTATCGTGTTCGTTTTGAGAAGACGATGAAATTTTTATTTTAAGTAGCTACGATAGTTAAAATTGTACTTTAAAGATCTTTAGTAGATTCAGAACATTGTATCAGTAAACGTTCTACTCGAAATTAATTGCTAAATTCAATTTATATATATATTTTACGATTGAACAATGGCATATAATAATATCTTTGGCATTTTTGTAAGTCAATCTACCCGACGGCAAAAATGCGTGGGGGTCGTTGGAACGCCGTTAGAAATAAAACCACCACCATTGTTCAGGTGCGATAATCGGAGATGGAGAAATCGCGACTCAAACCCCTCAACTAGTCCCTCGAAAGCCTCTTATGTGCTCTTCGACGTGCGCCCAACACCTGTCTGTTGGATCCCGTGAGGGTGTGGATGCGGTGATTCAGGATGATAGGGTTTTGAATGTAAGAAATTATTTTCCAAATATTTCTGAATTCATACTAAATACAATTATTTAATACTTTTACATAAAATTTTCAACAGGGACGGTGTGCCCGAGTTGCTAACGCGGCAGTGTTTGATGTGCACTGTCTCGTATACGAAATTCGGTCACAGAGATCAGTTGTTAATTGGAGTCGCCATACCTATCTCCGGCAACCGAGTATCAATGGTTAAGAAACTTCTTCCTTTGGAGTAGGCCGCTGCTATTGGCTGTAGCGATCTACTTCAGAGGAAGAGGTTAATGGACTCAAAAAACCGATAAAGAAAACATTTTTAGTGTTCATATCTTGTTTGGTATTTAAACATGTACTTTTAGTTATTTTAACTATAGTAAAAACAAGGGGCTAATTTTTAACTAGAGTTTTAAAATTTATTGACAGCTTATCGAATAAAAAAATCATAACAGTGAACAATAAAATAAATTACTACAACTTGTGATAATTTTTTTGATTCACTATAGCTTTAACATTTTTTTTGGTGTTTTCGAAAGAGAATAATTCACAGTGAAGACGTACTATCAAATCAAAACGTACAAATATAATTTGGAATTCATACAGTTAATATTTTTTGTTAGAAAAGACAGCCGCAAAGAAACCGGACTACTTCTCTGATGTTACGGCGGCTTGTTTGTACTGAGTCTACACTTATATGTGCAGACAAAGATCTGAAGACGCATATGAAGACAGATGACTGTTACATGTTTTATTTCATATCAAGGTTATTAAGATATTTTATTTTTATATTATACTAATATTATTATAGATTTTTTTAAGTACAAATACACTTTAATACTCGTATGGAGAAGGCGGGTGCGGCAAAAAAATAAAAACATTGAAACAAGATATCTAAATGAGCCCGACAAAACCTCATATTATTATACAACCTCACACAGTACTGTCCCTTTCATGTACTCAGTGTCACATGTCAACTGATTAAAACTGGTTTCTATTCCTTTCCACTTGTTTTTCTTGTATTAATAATAATGTGTACTTTATCAAATTTCGTCATTAAAAGCGTCACTTTGCTTTGAATCGATCCTTCAGGTAAGCGACCAAAAAATAAGATAGCAGACAGATAAAAGAAACAAATAACAAAAACGAAGCCGATTCAAGATAATGAATTAATTTTTATACAACTCCAGTTGAAATCACAAGAAAAAAAGAATATGACATGATGTTCATTAATCATTTCATCAAATATATTCCAATGTTGTTAACGTGTATACTACATGAAAAAAAAATCATAATCTTTATATATAAAATGACAATTAACATTTAAAAGTAAATAAATAATTTGTGAACATTTTGTTTTATTGGAAAAAAAAAACAAACTCATATCTTAATGTTACATATCACAATTAAAATTTTTTATAAGTTATATTTTATTTTAATTACTAATTTCTGTATCAAACAAAAAATTGCGTATAAAATCTATTGTGTTATACGTAGTATAGAGTTCAGGGTCTTTCCTTAGGATTTTCACAGGGAAATAACATAATTTTAGTATAATTTACATAATTATTTTTGCAAATACAAGGTCCAAGCCTTAGGTCCTGCTGCCCCCTTAATGGAGGCCTTTCCTGATGGAGTTTCAAGCGGCTTATTTAGTTAGTCGGGAACTCTTTGTACCTCTGTGCTGTAGATACTGAGGTTCTTTTGCGTTACACTGAGCTATATAAATGTTTCTATTATCTCAAATGCAAGCCTAGATTTTATGAGAGGATGTTAGTAATAATAACAAAAATAACTTACCTTTATGAGGCATTTTCCAGAAAGGTTCGTTTTCTCGACAAGGGAAAGGCCCGAGCCCCCCCACCCCAGCTCCAAGCAACGTTTTGACGGACCCCCACGTCCCTTTTCCGTAAAGACCCAACACCTGAAACATAAAAAATACATTTTAATATTTTATACTATAAAATAATAAGATAAAATGTATTTAAATGCAGTTTAACTCTTAAGTAGGGCGACTTCGCCAATAAATGAACAGTTAAGAGTTTTTCATCTTTTAAAGTTCTCATTGAATTATATTTTAATCCTGCACATGAAGTTACTACATATTTTCTTTTGGAAAATTTTCTATAGTAATAATGTAAAAATTTTCATGATTAAGTAACACAAAAATTTTAATAAATTATTTTGTGTTGAAAATTCGAATTTTCCAGTTAAAATCGTATCAAAAGTTATGATAATACAGTAGGACATAATTTAGATATTTTCTTTGTTGTAAGAATAATAACTAAAACTTGTTAAAATTAGTTTAGACAAATTTTTGTTTAAAAACTCAGTGGTATTCGTTCACTGGTAATATTACTAGTATTTGCATACACTAGACATTTTTTTAAAATTAGTTTTTTTAAAAGTTATGATCTTATAATGTCTTATGTGGCACTAGTGACTTAATTGAAAATCCTATAAATATACATACTACATAATATTTTTATCCATAGGTTATATGATCCTTTAAGATGCAACTTAATGAGACCGAATCATTTTTAATACTTACTTAATAGAAAAAATACTCTTTAATGCTAAAATAACAAATACTTAAAAAACAAAAAAATTATACTTAGTAAACATTCATTGTTAATTTTTTTTGTTTTTGTTAATCCTTTAATATTTTGTAGTATGAAGTTTTCACTGAATTACATAATATAATACATTATGTAATTCAAATATTATACACAGTAATTCTTTTAACTTTGACTAAAAATTTAAGTGGGAGTTATAGTAACAAGAACTCCCACTAAAATTTTTGATTAACGTTAAAAGAATCATTGTGTATTGTAATAAGTGTAATTGTATGATATGAATATACAATACACCAAATGTATAAATCTTATAATTTTTACTAGAGAATCATTACCATAAACGGCACAATCAAGCACTTAAAATACTGTAGACTAGAAGTGGTGTGAAAAATATTTTTAATATTGTATTTAAATAGAAAAACAAATATTCTTAATTTATTTAAATATTTTGTATAAATACTTTCCTTGATTTAATTTCAAATGAAAAGTAACAATAGCCCATTAACGTGATAACAAAACTTTATACTTTCTATGATTATTAATTAGTCTTTAACTAAGTAACTCATGTTTTCATTTAAAAAATATTAAGTTATGTTGGAAATGTTGTTAATGAACCAGTAAATTTTAAATACCATATTTTATTAAAATGTCTAGTACAAAAAATAACAAGTAAAGAATAATATTATTTTTATTAAATTTTAACATAGTTGATATGTTACTTTTCCCGTGGTAATTCAAGGGATTAATTAATACTCATTTTCCTTTAAAAACATCGTTTAATAGTTTTTAACACAAACTGCAAAATACAAGGGCTATTTTCTTTAAATTGTTCCTGTCATATACACAGTTTCATCAGTAAGAAACGTTACAACCCACAAGTATTTTTAGATAAGATTTAAAATTCCTGTTATCCCTATGCTCCACAAATGCTAAATTGTATCCAGAAAACTGGTACAATGATATATCAAAAATTCTATACACATGTATATTTAATTCATGAATATATTTAAAACCAGTGGTTTTGTGATTCTGCCAGGCAACATTATCACTGCACGCTTACATTTAAATTTCAATAATTTGTTTATTTTTCTTAAGTATTAAAAACAGTATTTACATTTAAAAATATATACATATGTTAGATACATCTTAAACTTTTCTAAATACTTCGTAATTATTTAAACACATTTTATCAAATACTTTACGAGACTGAATACTAGATAATAATATCATTTGGTGTGGTAAAAGAGTCAAATTAACAATGACTTAAAGTTAAAATACATACTTGTCGAACTCAATGTAAAACCGCGTGCAAGTATAGCGCAGGGCGTGGAAAAATGCCAATTCAAATATTCGTTTTATATTACAGGTATTTTCATTCATTTAATTCCTAAGAGTTCTCAAATTTTTCATTTATTATGCAAGTTAAATATCTAAAGACGATATAACAACAAACTGAAAAAAATCGCCGATTGAGTACGTTAGCGTATATATCAGTTATTGATGATAAGAAAATATATTATATGTGTTTGAACACAAAGAACAAAATTGATTTACACATAGTATCCGTTGGAGAATAAGCGCCACTTCTCAATTCAAGGAAATAGATATGATGTACGGTTTCACTTTTCAAATACCGGCTTACCTATTGTGCGATTGAGTTTGTACATTAACAATGAACGGGCAAGTGTCAAAAGAGTAAAACACATATATTTTACGGGTTATCGAGAGGTCACACACCGAAACGGCGAAAAAAGAAAAAAACAATGTTTGAAAACGATTTTTATATTAAACAGGCGTATTATTTACTCTACAGGATCAAAAGTGTTCCTAATATTATTAAAAGTACCTATCGTTCAAGACGAACACAATGTCAATCAATAAAAATAATGTTATTCAGTTTTTATAGGTAAAGAAATCAGCCTTATTTTCGAGTAAACATAAAATGTATTTAGCAGAAAAAAGGTCGGAAACGGCGTATATTAAAAGCGTACGTGTTTACATTTTTCCTTTTTATGAGAATTAATGATTGAAATAAATATTCGAAAACCTATTGAAACTGTTTGCTTTAAAGAAATAAGTTCTTTTGTGCATTTTTAACTTTAATGAGCCCGGCGAATATCGTTTAATCACACACAACTTCAACTCAAATTGATACGCCGCATACCCATCGTACATTTATACTTGTACGTTAAATAAACTTTTCCCTAATGTATGCCTCTGGAACACAATATATATTTTTTTCACTCAATGCTTTACTTTGAAAGCACAAAAAGTTGTTGTAAAATATACTTACATAAAGCGTATGCTTATAAAATACGGTTGCAATGCAAAGCAAGTGGGCACTCGTCCTTACGGCGGTGAATTAATGTAAAAAACATAACCGGAGATCGTTTAAACACTAAGAAAAATAAATAAAGACCTTTTGCTGATCGGTCACACGAATTTCATTTGCCGTTGCCTACAATTGCGTTTTTGAATGCGCTCAGACTAACTCTCATTAGCGACTTCAAAAGAAACTACACGAGTACACTCGAACCACCACAAGTTTATTTTCGCATATATGTGCGGAAGAGATGATAAAAATAATAATTGCTCGGAACCGATGTAATGTAGTCGTTAAGGGGGCATATTTTATGTCCCCAACCGCAACCCCTTTGGTAACACAAAAAAACACACGGCGCAAACGAGTACGACACAACAGCACAGCATTATAATTTCCTTTGAGTATTTTTTTTTTCTCCGATTTGCACTAATTATCCGCGGCTACGAATTTGAATCGTGTTTTGATTACGACGGCACGCGACTGTACTGTGAATAACGGTGAGCTGTATGGTGTGTGTACAAGAGGGTGGTGGTAGTGAACATGCGTTTCGCAGTATCAGACCTAAATACACTTGCTTGGATCCCCGTTTTTATTTTTTTAAATGAATAACGATAACGACTCACAAAGGTTCTATAGTTTGACAGCGGCACCGTTACAAATCGGTTGTAATTTAACGATATGGATAGATAAACGCGTAACGTGTACAAACATGGAAAGTTCTGAATGACAAACTTTGAATTCCCGTAACTTGAATGGTATTTTGCAATTGAAACTCAAATTCTAATAACCGTTTGCTTATGCATGCAATTTTTTCCAACGCTCCGCCTACCCAAAGAGCGTCTCCCAAATATGGTTTCGCCCCTTTGCCTGGCACCTACAACAACCAGAACCACTAGCTAATATATTACTGTATCCTCCATGCGGCCACAACCCTACATTCTTATTATTATTCCTTCTTTATTGTTCCACTATTCTTTTTTATTATTATTGTTGTTGTCCCCGTTTATATTTTATGTATTTGGTCATGATGGTCCTCGCCGCTGCCGCACTGTTTACCTTCCGTTGCGCGAGCCCCTGACAATAGAGATGAGTACCCTGCGCTGAGGCAGATGGCGATTATGTGTACGTTTGTGTCGGTCGCTTTTCTAATACAGAAAACCGCCGGTGAAAAAAAACCCAACCGTTCTTTTATTATTATTGTTATTATATTGTCCCCCCCCCCCCCACCGGGAAAATAAGTCCCAGTTAATATTTTTATTACACAGGGACGTATAATTCGGTTAAATGTATCCATATAGAGTGATATAGGGCGGTAACGCAATACGGGAGGAGGAGGATACGTGATCGGTTGACAATGTAACGAAATTAAATGACAACAATAGTGCAATATTGATTGTGTGGTTTTTGGATACGTGATTACGTTTTAATAGCCTCCCCCAAGGAAAAATAGAAATTAGTATCTCTTTAGGCGGTTTATTTTTATACCAGCGTCCTCTGATCAAATAAAACACCACGGTATGTTTGTATGAGTGAGTAAATAGACGTTATTGGCTCGAGCTAAACATAAAAAACTAATTACTGTTTAAAATAAATTGTATCACAGTGGCAAATAACAGGTAATAACTATAAAATGATAAACGTTTATAATAATTATCGCTGTAAATTTTGATCACAAAAAATTGGAAACTAAAAAATGTTCAAATTAATAGAGGCTTTAGCACGTTTATTGTTCTACCTAAAAATATAAATTCACAGTGTGCTATAAATTTTACAGATGAGTTCAATTTAAAACGGAAATGTTAAACATATATATTTTATAATACTAATTATTATTTTTACATATTAATTTCTATTATAAATATTAAGTAAATAAATTACATTTTATAATCGTTATAATTTTCATTTTTTTAAATAACTTATTTTTAAGTGTAATTATTTCAAAGTTACAAAGACTGAACAAATAAGCGAACTCTAGATGTTTTACGTCTGGTTTTGTGTTAAAACTATTTTGTAAAGAAATTTCGATTGTATAATTTAGTTCTTATAAACTTCGTATATAAAATTAACATAAAATTTCATTTTCAACTACTAAAATAAACTATTACATTTTTTGTGTATACCATGAGAAAATATTACACTGAATAATACAGTTTATACAGTATACAAATTGTAGATCCATTAATTGCAATATAAGAAATTAAAATAATTAACTATACATTCTAAGGAAATAAAATAATGTTTTGAAGTTTGTAAAACAAATTGCAAAGATCACATACCAGAATTTTTTTCAGACTGATTTATAAAACGGACCTCTTAATAATATCGATACGATAATTTTTAAAAAATCAACAATATAAGGAACTTTATATTTATACATAAAATTCATTTAGGTAGTTATATTATTTATGATTTTAATGGAAATCTAAAATTTTTTCAAGTAATATTTAAAACTTTTAAAGTCGTTTAATTGTATAAAATATTAAGAAAAAATATATCTATACAATACAAAAATTTTTTAATTATTATACTAGTATATTGAAAAACTGAATCTTCTATTTATAATTTTAATGGAGTAATCAAGTTCTTAAATTATTACTATATAGTTTTTATTTTTATTTTTGACAAATAATATGTATGTGTTTAAGTTGGGAAGTTTTCTTGTTTGCAGTGTAAAAACAGAACACAAAATAAAAGCGTAAAGTGTATTATTTTGACAAGAATTGAAAAATAAATAAAAATTTTTTTTTCTGTTCATATTTTTTTAATTGTTGAAAATCAATTATTGATGAAACAAAAAGTAACTGTTTAAATGATATTTAGGTGTTATATATCAGTTTCCTTCGTGTCTAAGGTTGCAGACACAGTGTCTACAGTCTAGACTAAACAAGATAATAAATAACTACGCTACCTCATTAAGTGTTGTGATAGTACCTGTACACTTAATTGTACATTCAATTACTGAATTGACGATAATCGGTTTCAACTTTGTAAAATTAGTGATAACAAAAACAGAACAAGACCTACGGCTAACGTTAAATGTTGAGACATGTAAATTGATAGTATGAATACATAGCAATTTTTCTGTAGTGTAAGGCCATGGCAATGGAGCGGAAAATTTTAATAAGTGTATCCATTCTGATGAATTCACATAGAACTTAACAATTTAATAAATATTAATGCAAAAATAAATAATTAATGAAGTAAACTTTTATTTTTTAGCTTGCAGAAAAGTTTAAGATAAGATACATTTGCGTAAATATGATGTTAACATAACTGCCTGAATACTGAATTTTCTTCGTCAATTATTAGATATATAAAATGCATTTTCATAGATGAACTAAAACGAAATAAGTGTGGAGTAAAAAACTACACGTATTGAATTTATGGAAGTTCATTTTTCTTATTAGACTGCATAATTTTCATATATTTATTCGAACAAATTTACTTTTGAGGCTTTGGATGATTTTTTATTGGTACCGTAGAAGTTAAGAAATTAAGTAATTGAATTTTTAAACTTGAAAAAACTGATAATATTTTAACTGATTATAACTCAAAAAAAAATTCTGCTAATGTAAATATTGAATGTAGAAAAACAATTAAATATATGAATATCTAAATTTATATAACTAAATGTATTTCTGCATGTCCAGTGTTTATTTATTTATGTTATGTGTTGGCTACAAATTTATATTATTTTTCTGGTTAATTATTATTTATTTATTCACTAATTTTCTGTCGTCAAGGATAAAAAAACATACTATAAATATATAATTAATATTCGTAAACATTTTTTTAGAAAATAAACAAAAGCTTTTTAAAAAGATTTAAGGATTTAACCATTTTTAATTCACTTTTAGTTTGATCAAGACGTGCGTATATAGAAATTTAGTTAAATTTATTTCGAATTATTAAAACGGATTGATAAATTATGGAAATTTAAAGAAAATTTATGAAAGTTATCCACGATGAAGCTGATTTTTTCTTAGTAATTAATAAAGATAAATTTATTTAAAACTATAATTATAAACATTGCAAAATATAACAAAAATAACTTTTGACTTTAACCACAGGTTTCCTCTAAATATATTCAAAAGTATGAACATTTTCGAAGTATTTATAGCTTTGATATAAGTTTAAAGAAAACATAGTTTAAAATTCTTAGTTTGTTACTAAGAATTTTAAACAGTCACCTCTATTGTTAGTCTGATATTATAACCTTGCGACGAGCGATTAATTAAATTGCATTTCTGTACATTGTTTCAACTTTGTGATAAAATTACCGAATTAAAATTATTTAAAATTTTAAATTTGAATCTTGAGTATAATAAAGTTTAATAGAAAAATGGTTTGTTCGTTAAACTCAAATATGAAAATAATACCGATATTTTAATACTTATATAATCGCTCAAAAATATTAGATTATTTCCAAATATCAAAGTACGTCTGTTTATTCATAAAATTTAAGTTTTAATCGTTTGAATGTACAATATTTTATTAATGGCGTGTTGTTGTAACAAACTTTTTAATCAACGTAAAACTTATCCAATTACTCGGAGAAAATATTTAGGGTTTTTATCGAGATCATTTAATTAATCAATAATAATATTTGTGAAATGACACGTTTTAGTTTGATGATAATTTAACGGTTAGGTAAACGTGCACCAAACGAACGAACCATATAATATTAATGGCGCGGATGGAAATTCAATCTATTTAGGTACTCGGTAAACGGACGTAGTGTAAGTATACTTACATGTTGATCGTTTTCATAGACATACATTCGCGAAGACGATATCATCGACATGGGAAAATAATCGGAATGAGTAAAATCGACGGTGCTCGCGGAGAAACTAATTAGTTATCGCGTGCTCGCTTAATGAAGCCAACATAAAAATATATAGGAAAATACATGTCTGACTTACCAGTAAAAGGTCTGACGATTTAATGCGTTGACCCTCGACGCATTCGTTGCCGTTATCACGTTACCACGTTCGGTTACAACTTTGGATACCGTTGGTATACTAATAGCGTACTTATATTGTTTTTATACACTGCGGGTGCTGTGCACGAGCCGACCACTGGACTACTGGTTATTATTATTTTTTTTAACGGTAACAGCAATACCACGACAGTGTTGGCGATCCGCAAGCGGCCGAAGCGCAACTCGAAGTTGGCAGCAAACAGTCAAAATTATTTCTCGGAAAATCGGCGGGACTCGACTGTTGTTTTGGATTCGTTGTATTTTTCGCGTTCGCACATACCTATACGCGTACACACTCGTTTGACGTTACAGTTTGTGTCGGTTGGAGAGAGAGGCGATCAACCGAGACGGACTGTGTGTACGGTTCAATCCACACGACTGCGTACGTCTGGTCCGCGGTGGTGTCTCGCGGGCATACGCGCTGCTCTTCGGCTGGCACTAGCGCGCGCCCGACAAACTCCACCCCGCCCCGTCAGGAACCCCATCGGTGGGCGGAGTCCGTCTACGGAGCCCTTGTGTCCGCCGCGCGCTCGGGTGGCAGCGCCAAACCGCGTCCCTTGCGCCGTCACCCGTCCGCGCGCAGAAACCAAATGGTAATAATATTTCATCGAGCAATATTAATTGTAATCAAATCACGCGATCATTATAAACGATTCGTCGTCTCAATTAGATCGTCTCATCCCCTCCCAAATCGACTTTCGATTCTTATAATTTGATTTATCAGCAACTTTTCCCGTCGTCATTAATAATAACGGCGTGGAAATCCATCTGCAAGTATTGTTTCTATAGAAATCTAAATATTGCTGTTCGTATACATTTCGTTTTAAAAAACCGAGTAGTTTTTCTAACGTTATGGTTTATCAAATTTACGTTCAAACTGCAAGAAAAACAACTCCGAGTCACACACAAATGTATTTCAAATATAATCTGTTATTATTCTAGTTTTCCACCGTTTTCCTTTTATGTTTCCAAAAATTACGTTTCCACTACTCTGCGTGTCGANGTATTTCAAATATAATCTGTTATTATTCTAGTTTTCCACCGTTTTCCTTTTATGTTTCCAAAAATTACGTTTCCACTACTCTACGTGTGGAAAAAAACATTGAATTTACTTATATTTTATGTAGTCTCAAGTGGCAATAAAAAGAAGTGTTACGATTAAAGGTGCCGTTGGTGTTAATAACGAAAATGTGAGAGACAACAGAGATGTTTTTTATGTTATTTCGAATCGAACACGGCTGTCTGTTCAATATCAGTTGGACGCCGTATTATAATGTTGCAGCAATCGTGATTAGTAAGCCGTTTGGTACACAGTACAACGTGTACAGAATGTAATGATATCGAATGGAGTGTGCATTGGATCGTGAAGAAATGCAGTTATACCTCCTAACTATATGTATTGGTAACTGATACAAGACAATACAGTACACGCGGTCCAAATGAGTCAACGACACGTAATGTGTTTCCCTGCGATCAGAAACACCACCGCGGACGTTCCCCTCTTCCTATTTCCCATGCCATTAGTGCAACAGCACACGCATCCGAATTATGAACACCTCGCAACACACGAGTTAACCGGAGCATAATATTAATAACGTCGGCGGCATTTGTGTGTCTGCGAAGAACTCGAAGCAGTTTCTCTTAAATTTTTGTATATAATTTTTGGGGCATAAAGATATTAGCACTTTCGCGTTGCATTCACCGGAGGTGTTGCTGTAATAACGTGGCAGGTAACTTGTGTACGGCTAATGACAGAAAAGCTACGGTACATTTCGAAAACTATTGTGATCATCTGCAAAGTGTATACTTTCACCAGACTTTAATGAAGTACCAACTCGGTCGAGTTAAATGAACCGCACTATCGCTCTAAGAGAAAAACAACATTTTTTACACTGCACACGAGCGATCTATAAGTGAATTATCATTGTGTTCACCTTGATTTTTATAACGTATTCTCTACAACCGCTTATGTATGCAATTCTGTTTTGGATCACAAGAGAAATATAATATTTCGCTTGGTTTTGAAATTCGATTTTGTAATTTTTTTTCAAATAGAAAATAAGTTTTTTAAATTTTATAAAAAAAGTAAAATAAAACAATTTTTAAGTGAAAACCCTCTTGGTTTCATTGGACTGAGCAGGTGTAAGTAAAGTGGATGTTTTTTTAAATTTTAATTGTCACATTTTAGACACGTGTTTCAAGTGAGAGATTATTTTTCAATAACAAAATGTTATGAACGATAAATACGAAGAATATCAATAGTCATGTATACAGGTGCATATTTATAAACACGAATCTCTTTAGTTGTAAATATTTAATTATGAACCATAAGGTGACCGACTTATAGTAATTTTCGAGATGTGTAGCTACCGTTAAAGATATGCTAACCCGTACGCAGTTGACTAAAGAGAGATCAAGTGGCTACAATTTTTTATCGGGTTTTAAATTTATTTATATGTGGTACGACATAAATTAAGTTCTAAATTATATATTTAGAATAAAAAGTTTTCGTATTTAGTTGTGTTTATTTTGAGTAGTAGTATTTAAAATCGTAAAGAAAATATTTTCGCCACATTAATCATATGAGTTTTTATTGCGCGGGCTAAATCTTTTGACGCTTGTCACTCGATTTCTCTTAAAATCATAATTATATTAAACATTTTTCTTTTTACGATTTGATAGTTCATACATTTCTTGATTAACTATTAAGAATTGTTTTAAATCACAACATATATATTTTAATAGTTTATAAAATTCTTAAATGCACTAATTAAGAATATGACTGGTCAATAACAACTTTTGAACCGGTACTTTGAAAGTTTCAGCATTTTTATACCTAAAGAGGAAGAGGGTTGCGGCCGAGAAATATCGAATGATAAACGTTGTCATATTCGCACATCACTTCCAATCAATATTACAAAATAGTAATAACCTCCCGAAAAATAGGTATAAAATTGTTATCGCCAATCGTATTCTTAATTAGTTGAAATTTTATTTTATAGGTTGCACTGTTAAAAAAAATGATCGAATTTTCACATACATGTATTGGTAGTTTTTAACCCATACACAATATAAGAGAACATTTGAATAAATAGTAATAAAAATGTTATATGTATGTACAATATTTTGATAATTTATGTCAAAATTAAACTAGATTTGTGTGAAATTAAGAAAACAATATATTACAAATATCGTACTGACGTATGGGATTTTTTGGATCATTCCAATAATGTAGTTAAATATGTAAACTGGCATCTAAAATAATAAAGTCGAAATCCTTAAAAGGTACGAGAGATAAAGTAGATAACAATTTATAAATCAAGAAATATATGAAAACTAACAAAAGTAATTATGTTAAAAAAATAATATTGTAAAAAAAATCGATTAGGGTTTTTTAATCCTAGTGACTCCTACAGGGTGATTTTTTAAAATATTTAACTCTGTAGAAATGCTTATAAAAGCTAGTTGGACGGGCTCAATAAAAATGTTAATGTAAAATAATTTTACACTAATGTAAAAATTAAAATTTATAAAATGTAGTATATTTTTTTACCGACGATAAAAAAATTTCTTTTAACTTTTGTTTAATTTCATGATAATTCTTTATTCTATTCTGCTCTATTACATTTTACGCCCACATCAATTATGTGGGTTATAGTCAAAGGCGCCATGGGGTACTATATAGGTTTTAGACCCCTAGAAATTTGGAAATTTATTCATATTTCAATATATAATACGTCCTTTGTAGGGGAAAATACAATTAAAATTTAATCTAGTTGCACCTGTGGTCCCATTAGCTCTCCTACGTATGTTACTGTTTTACACTGCAAGTCTAAATGAAAAAGTCAGTTAACTAACTTTAACCAACTTTTTAATTGAAGTAAATACCTTAATATCAGTTTAGTAAAGACAAAATGGATGGGGTGCGCGGGTTAAAGGTCATAAGTCCATTTTGAATTTCTGTTTTGTATACTTTTATAGATATTTAAATCACTTAAAATGAAAATAAAAAAATAAATAGTTTTCGCTATTGAAAAAGAGTTGTATATGAACATTGCCTAAAATCTTTTAAATGCATTTACTTTCAAAAGAAAAAATATCCGTTGTATCGATTATGTTTTTTTTTTCTTGAAGAGTGATAATTGTACTTGGAATTAAAATGTCGGGATCTTTGAAATCTCAGCGGAACCACAAGGTATTATATGTGCATGTTGGATACGATATCTTTTGTTGTACCACGACCGTTTAATTTTAGTTTTTACCGACTGCGCGGATCCTTTTGTCATCCGTCGGTGGCGTTCCGTACCGTGTGTAATTTGCGGTGATTTTACGGTGAATAATAACAATAATCATAATAAGACGATGAACAACAATAATGATGAAAAAATAGTCGCCCGGCGCTTTGTAAAAAGCAGACATGATCCACATCGACGCTTCCGTATTGTGTTGTGCACTATGAGTTGCAATGCCAGTGCATAGGACGGCGGCGGCGGAACAGTCGGCAGGACCCGACAACGTCATTGGCCGTACGATTCGGACCAATTACTTCCAACCGAGTGAACAGAGGCGGTCGAGGCGACAACAATTACGACCGAGAGCGTCCGGTAGCAACGGCAATACGAATTGCACTGTGTTCATTAACTCTATTTTGAATAATATCTATTTGTGTTATCACTTTTTATCTAAATTATGTACGTCTAACATTAACTATTTTCTATAACACTGTGCACACGTTTTACTATGATTTATCATAGTACAATAAGTCCGTTAACAATTATTTCTATTAAAACCACTAGGCAATTTAGATAAATTAATACTATCAAAATATTCCTACGAAATACTTTTTAAAAATATTCTCAGGCAAATATTTTAAGAATATCTCGTGAACAAAAAAAAAAAATTCGGTTTGAAATAATTTCACAATATTCACATCAAATAAAAGTTTTTATTTTCTTTATACATTTTGAGAATTTGTTACAGAGAATTGAACTAAAAATATTTCTACAACGTCCTATAAAATGAATTTTTAAATGTTTGTTGGAAAATTTTTAATGATAATAAATGTAGAATATTTACTTTGAAATATTTATATAATGTAATTCCTCAATTTTTATCAAATTCATTTTTAGTATCTTGGAAAATGATTTTTAAATTTCAGTTACAATTCACATAATCTTTTCTAATTTTATTAGAATGTTATATTAGGGGGAAAGAAAGTTATTAGTTTTTTATTTTTTTGTGGGGACAACCAAGTCGATTTAATTGATTAACTAACTTTTTAATTTTCAATTTGGATGCTTATAAATCTAGTTGGTTGAAAGTAGATTATTTTATATTATATACACTGAGTCCTTGATTTAAGTAAATTGCCGTTTTCTCTACTAAGTGTTAATTTTAATCGACTTAATTATATTAAGCAAGGCAAAGTAGGGACAGCAAAAACTCCATTGTTGCTATTAAACGCAGGTCTATACTACCCAGTTAAAATACTAATAATTTTCTTAGTCAGTCTTCAAATATTTGAACTAATTATTATATACGCTGTCATTTCAAAAAAGTTAAATGTCACCACTATAAGGTATAAGGAATAAATATAAAATATAATATATACACTCGTGATATATTATTTCATGAGTGTTAAATTAAGAAAATTATGTAACTAAAAGGAAACAGTAAAAAAAATTTATCAATATTATAATACCTGATAATATTTACATCAAAATTATGTTATAATAATGTTTTTATAATATTATTTTCTAATTACTATCAAGGATATTAACTACAGGGGAATTTGATCTACTGATAACTATTATAACTTTTGACACAATTAACATTTCATAGTATTTTTTTTTTAGATTTTTTTTTCTTAGACTGCGTTAAAATGATATTTTGTGTTATTTGTTTCTACAACAAAAAACATTTTAAGAAATGTTTAATTTAAAATATTTTTAAATTTTTATGTAGTCATATATTGCATTTTTTTTTTTTTTACAAAAATGATTAATAGAAATTTAAGGACGAGTAATATTGTGACACAAACATTTTAAAACAATAGATTGGGTGCGTAATGTGCGTGTAGTACTTGTTATAAATATGCACTTCTACGAGCTGTACCAACACGCGCTAGATATCCACTCTATGTATTAAAATGATTGTAATTCAATAACTACTCGTCCTAAAATTGTTGTCAACCCATTAATGATTTTTGGTAGGAATGTGTTAAAAATGGACTATTATAAAATTTTGAAAAAAATGTTGTTTTTGGAAATGTTAAGTGTATCGAAAGTTATTACAGTTGTCAGTTAGACGTGTTTCACTTGTACCATATACTATACTTTTATGTTTATATATATGTAAGTATTAAAAAATATTCTGTCCAAACTTACAGTTTTTATAATATTTTATTAATATATTTTTCATATTCTATGAGAACGTAATATTCGCTGTTAATTTAATAATATTTTTAATTATTCTGGTTATGTTCTAGATATATTTTAATAGCAATAAATAGAAATATACCATTGCTATCAGGGAGTATTATGCTCAAATGCACAATTAAATTCTATTTATACAGTTAGAAGCTAAATAGCTAATCAACTCTGCAAAGTTGGCACAGTATTAATAATATTAATATTAATACTTTGTCTTCAACGGTAAATAGCATAGAAAGTTTTCACTGACGCAGCAGTGTCTATTTGTTTATTTATAGCTTTAGGTTGAACTTTGAAATAGTTATGATATTAAATTGCATTCATTACACAGCTAAAGTATAAATTTGTGTAGACGTGTATGTTTTGGAAAATTACATTTATTCGTGGATTATTAAATTAATATTTATTTTACTTAAAATATGAATACAAAGATAACTGAATAAATCATTTTTGCTATACTTAATGAGACGCTATATTTTAAACAAGTCTGCGATTTTTACCTTCAAAGTACACATACACCTCCGAGTATTTTTTCAGGTATCTTTATAATGTTATCTTAATGCAACGTGTGCACTTCAAGTAACGTATTACTTTGTTTAATACGCACAGTAAGAAATTATTAAGAATTTATCAATGTTTTAAAACACATTAAATTACATGCATGTTTAATTAAACTAATATATTTTCTAATTAGGCCAAACTATCTATGGAAATGATCAAAACGATACTTCGTCGCTTAAAAAGCAACATCGGCTATCTCATCTTTTGGTTAAAGTGTTAGCAGTACTATTTTATGTAAAATTTCGCGAGAAATCGACTAATGGGCTTGGATTCTCGATAAAATCAATAGATAGCATGCTAATCTAATAAAAAAAAAAAAAAACTCATAACAGGTACTAATTTTACCTAAACAGATATTAATTTCGCAGAAAACTATAACAATGCTCTTGCGTAAAATCGACAAGAGTTAGTTAGACGATGTTGCTTTTTAAGCAATCACCAATTAAATTAGAAAATTCAAACAATTTTCGTACGATCAATACATCTTGTTTATTACATTTAACGTTATGTAAATTTGAATATATCATTGTAAGTTTTAGAACAGAATGTCTTTGTATTTCAAACAGAAATCCACACGAAAGGAAGATAATGATAAAAAAAACTTACAAGATTTCGCATTCTCGCCATTCTATTACCTGAATACAAAAGTACACATGAGATTGCGTTTTGAATACGTAAAATAACATCGTAAAATTCAGCAGACCACAAAATAGAACCTTATTTTTAACTCAAAAGTACAGAGCTTCTAAAAGTCTAGAATACTCGACGCAGCGCGTATTTGTCTGACAATATATGCTCAGTACACAATAAGAATCATTTAAAGTACTTTTTTTGAAATTCTTGTACAAATTCAACAACAGGAAAAATAGTCAGACGGACAATAAAACGATTGTAGAACACGTGACAAAGTAAATTTTACATATATTTACTTTTTTTACAAAAATAATAAAGATGCATTAACGGTGAGCTGCAGTGCTCAGTTACAAACTCAAACCTTTTCTACTCACTAACAATCTGAACAACGCCCAAGCCGATCTTCTGTCTCGGAGGTTGTGCACCGACAACTATGACAGGTACAGAGACGGATGAGAAAGAGCCAGTCCCGGCGCCGGTGGTCGTCACTGTCACCAAAACGTCACACGTTGTTCAGAAAAGATACGGATCCGATGGCAAAGACCTACCAACGGTCGCTCGACCACCTCCAATGATCTTTTAAATTTTATCATTATATGATATTTAATTGTCGTTTCCATTTAGATTACAGTTGTTTATTTTTTTAGAACATAGTTTTTGTCGTGTAATATATGACAAATAAAACGTTCACCAAGCGTGTGACGCGGTAAATTTAGCTATAAACTTAGAAATTTCCTGACTTGATATAAATAAGGGAAAAAACTATAAAATAATAAATCTTTACGAATGTTTGAATTAAAGCTATATGAGTATTAACATAGTTGCATTTAGAAATGAAGCGATTACTAAATATTTATTTAAATATTTGGCTATTTTGCATTTCCAATTCGATTTATTATAAAATTTAAAAAACGCCGAATTTTCTTAATAATTATATAATTTGTTTATTGGCGAATAACATGAAAATAATAATCACCTAACGATCAAGTATTTTTTTAAATTGTTTGAACGCTATGCTCATTATCGCATTGCTTTTCCGTATTAGTCCCATTCAGTGGCGGCAACGTCAGAAGACAAACAATAATACGTGTACCGTATTGTATTTACAAGCCGAGTCGATAAGTTCCACGCTCTTGAACACCATATCCTCAACTACCGACGGCGGCACTATTTATTACTCTGTCACAATAAAGTGCTATGCTATATAGATTATAGAATAATAATAAATAGGGTTTCGGTTGTTGGTTCGTGATGTGCGTATACGGGGGGGGTTGTATGACGGTAGCGTTTACAAACGACTTTTTTATAGTATGTTTGGCCTAGTCGCTTTTTTTTATCTCGCTTGTATTGAATGTGCCGGCGTTGTGTGAAGTATTCGGTGTGAGTAATTAGCGTGTTTTCCAGACATACAACGCCGCCGACATCACCATAAGTAGACCATCAGTGTCATTATCACCCAAACTCTTTTTTCCGTTAATGTACATTTGAAATTACTATTTTAAATTCAAAATTTATCGAATATTAAAAAACAGTCAAGTTAAATACTTGAAAAAATTGTTTTGTTCAAAACAAATTATTTCAATGAAATACCACACGCGCGTGCACATTTAACGCATTTCAATGAAATATATTCTAATTCGTGAAACAGTGAATTTGATTTGTGAAAAAATAAAAAACATTTTCCGTTCAAATAAAAAGCTATAAACGAAGCTATTTCATTATAAAAGAAGTTTTCAATTTTATCATTGTCTATGGCTGTCTAATTTAGAATATATCGTTTAACTTTGATATTTAATTTGCCACTTAATGGTATTAACACACCGGGTGGTGTTCTTGGTTTAAAACAAACGGGCGGTTGAATTTTAATGAAACCTTATTAAAATCGGTGATTTAATTTGTATTTTCCATTCTAAACCAGTCTGTGGATCTGTCAGTGTGGTCAGATATACGGAATTATAATCGATTCATCGGGTAGATGGTAAACCGCTGATATTTCGTCGTCGCTGTATGACAAGTAGTGGCGAGCACCACTTGATCTTATGCAACATGAACTAGTGTACATGTATACCTATACTATCAAACGAGCCTTCACACGGCCTGTCATAATGCCACGCTGTCACAATCTTAAAAATGATACAGCAATGATGGCGCACATATAACGTACAATCGATCCGTTTGAAGTGACCGAGTGCATAATTTTAATTATTATTTATTACAAGCTTAATATCAATTCGGTTATATAAATGAAACCATTAAGTTTCGAAACGAGTCTACTTTTAACCGTTCTTCGTATTCTGGCAATATTGAAAATATTTAAAATATGTGTGTTACTAACAATTTTTCTTGTTCTCTTCAAAAGTTGTTTGCCAATTAAAATTGAAAGTTTGTAAAATTCAAATTAAAAATGTTAATTATTAATACAACCATGTTAATGGTCTTATAAAGAAAAATAATTTATACGCTATGAAAATAATTGACATATTAGTATATTAATTTTTAATTGAGTGTAATTATTAAAAATGTTTTTTTCGTCTGAATATTTTCCAGATATCCAACTTATTACCTGTATAATGTGTCTACATCCGAAAGTGTACAATAAACTCAATTTCATTGGTGTAGTTCAAAAATGAAAAAAGTGTAGTATATCTTTCATACGTATACTAATTGTCACGCATTCATAAAGTAGAATTATCTAATCAATGTTGCCATTTGAATAGTATAAATATTACTTACACAATTTTAAATTGAACTATTAAATTTTAATAACATGTAAGCAATTAAAGTTATTATTTATAAATATTAACATGTTCTCCAGAGATTTCTTAATCAGTTTCATGAAAGGTCAAATATTTCTATAACTATAAAAGGTCAATTTTTTTTTCTAAAAAACATACATTGAGACTAGACATCATAAAGAAAGGAGTAATATCTTCTTTTTTCGCTTGTCAAAATTTACAAAATCTAAGACAATCCTTTCAATTACACGGAATCCTTTTCAGTTCACAATTAAATATTTCTTCTATTATCGAGTTAACGTTTAATAAGTAAATTATTATTTAATTTACAAGTTAACATTTTTACATACGTACAGTTTTTCCATTGGTAAACAGTATTGGATGATTTTAGATATTATATTTAACAACTGTTATTATTTTGATTTTTTAGTACGTTAATAATGATTTGCTAAGAAATATAATAACAATACACCAAAAACATTACATTTTGATTTACATAGAATTCATATTACTCAAAATTATAAATACATAAAAAATATTTTGAGTGTTTGCAATTACCTATACATGATAAAATCTTTTTAAACAATTTTTTCAGACGCACTTGTATTCTATAACTGCTGATATTATTTTTACTTCCATCAACATAAAAATAATACTAAGGATTTACTCTGCGGGATACTTTTATACACCAGTAGCCTATACGGTTCGTTTACCTGTACATACAGCAGTCGACTTGTCACTACACTGTTTACCTGCATCAAGTTTCTATATCCTTTATATTTTAGTTAAAAACGGTAATTATTACTCAGATGTATCTTCAAACTAAGATATTCATACGGCAGTAATTTACATTTATATTAATTCCGCTTCAATTTATAGACGCCACTGATTAATGTTACATAAATTCTGAATATGGTTTTATTTTATTTTTGAATTATTACTTGAGTATATAAAGAAATTTTCTTACAATACGTTTAAGTAACAAATACACTTTTATATGTGCGTTTTATAACTACTTATAAATCATGAAATAAATACTACTTAAATAAACAAAAAAAAATTCTCAAAGAATTATTTAAGAAAAAATCGAGTGGTCAACGATAAATCAATCGCCATGTATATTATTCAAATATTTAATATCAATTAAAAATCGATCGATTGCAATGACTCAATGCTATTTTGTCATTTTAAAACGTAACGGTTGTAAAGCAAGAAATTGGCAGGAAGGAAAACGTTTTAAATTATTGTAATTTTTCTCTTTACACAGTTAAAAAAAGAGAATCACGAGATATAATGATATCACATATTAATACATAAGTTAATTAATGTTAAACGTTATATAGTTAAAAAAATCTATGTAGCCACTAGCCTATTATGTAAACTACCCATGTAAAAAAGTTATAATGTAAGTTCTTAATAGTTTATTTAAATGCTGAATAACTCAATTTAAGTTTTCTTTAAAACTCAATTTTAAATAGTGTTATAACCTATTTTAATATATAAAAAAAAAATTAAACTGTACAAATGAGTAATTTTTATGTAGAACGCTTTTAAAAATGAAACTATTATTTAACAAAATTAAACTTAAAATATTTTATTTAAGCTAACTGGATATCAATGGATACACGACTTTATTTAAATTTTAGAAAATTAGTAAATTATTTTTTAATTAATCTAAAAAAAAAAAAAAATCGCATCGGAATCTTTTTATTTCCCGGTGATGTTTTCGATATCTTATGATCATGACTTGCATAATATAAATTAAAACTAAATGAATACAATAGTGATTAAGTACATATTTTTTTGTTGTATTCGTAAAATATGTTAATATTTTTAAAAGAATATCAAAATAAAATTTAACAAGTCAATAACCCATTGATCTTTAAAAGATAAAATTATTTTATAAATGAATACCATTAATTATTAATTTAATTTGTTTAAGAACAAAATAATTTCAATAACTCTTGGGTTATCAACTTTTTTTTTATTTAAAAAATGAATGATAAGCGTTTCACAATCAATTAAAAAATTGGACGTTGAATTTTTTTTAACACTGCATTATAAATAATGAGAAATGGCTTCTATTGTTTATTTGAGCTCATAAAATAAAAAAATTATTATTCTCTGTAGATTTATTTTTAAAGTGAATTATTGGTTAATAAGCTTGGTGGTAAAAAGCCAAGTAAAGTAGCTTCATGTTGTTTGACTATGTTTTTTTGTTTACTTTCGATCTCTTTCAATCTGTAAAATGTTATTTTAATTTAAAATATACATATTTATGGTTCATATCCAAAAGCTAGTAAATCACAAAATTGGATTTAGAGACTTTTTTACAATTGGTACTTTGAAGGATTTTTTTTGTTGTGTCGCCAAAAATGATGAGCCGATTATATCAAAAAGGTTTGTTTTTTGCTCTTTATAAGTTTATTTTTTTTTTTTTATATATCATCTTTTAAAAACTTGATAAAATAATAATTTTGTGATAGTGTATTTTATAAATTAATAAAAATGATTGTTTTTTCTTCGGCAAATGACATTAAACAAAAAGTAAAATGATCTTATGTGAGATCATTTTACTATAAGATTAGTAATAATCTCATAATATTGTGAGATAATTACATATTTATAACAAATGTTCCGTAACAAATAAATGTGATAAACGTTATTGGTTTTAACTATTTTAAGTTTTTATTTAATATTGATTATTATATTTCTATTGAACTTTCGAATTGTATAAATCTTTTTTTTGAGTTTTACGTCCAATTAATCAATAACTGTGTAATAAAAATAGTTAAAATATGATATAATTATTAATGCTTTACCTTTGTTGTTCTAATTTAATAGCCTCTATATATTCACTCTGTTTTTTAATCCAAAGTTCTTTATTTTCAAAATGTTTCTTGTCTATCATCTCCTTTAATTCTTTTCCGTATTGGATACTTGCTTTTTGTTTATTATCATTTTTTATTTCTTCGTGTTTATTTTTTTCCTCGTAAATCTTTAAAAACTAATAATTTGTTCAATTACTAATTTAAGTAAAAATTATTTTAAATTATGTTTTTTTAGTTACGTATTCGGCCAAATTTTTATCTTGTTTTTTTTGTTTGACTTCTTTTTCCTCTTTAATAAGAAGCTGTGCATTATTTTCCTTAATTAACGCATTACGTTGATTTATTTTGTTGTCATATTCCGCTTTTTGTTTTATCCAATCTTCAATTTTTTGTTCTTCTTCTTGCAACATAATTTTCTTGTCTATATTTTCTGATTTATCTGTCTGAAAAAAAAAATTGGATTTGCAATAAATAACTTGATAAAATATTTGATGTGGCAATCTTCGTTTTTTGAAATCAAATAATTCGAAATCGGATTAATTAGTTCGCAGTCAAAAATGATTCGTGATAAATCGAATCTGAGCCTTCAATTAATTTTTTGATCGTGACATTCGTAAAATTTGTAATATATTCGTTATAACTCGTAAACAATAAGAATTGATCGTTTTTGGCCAACATTATTTAAAATCAAAAACATATTTAAAATATTAATTTAAATATGGTTTTGATTTCAGGTATAGTAACTATGTTTCCTACTTGGAAAAATGTCGAAATTCCCTTTAAATCATGTGCATAAATAACTTTACAAGTAATTTTTAAAAATGAATCATACTCAAAACTTTATTTATTTTCAAAGAAAACATGAAATGACAAAATCTTCTATAGTTTAACTTTATGTGGAACGTTTGTTTTGATATAAAACTAAATAGAACATTTTGCCTTGTNTGCATAAATAACTTTACAAGTAATTTTTAAAAATGAATCATACTCAAAACTTTATTTATTTTCAAAGAAAACATGAAATGACGAAATCTTCTATAGTTTAACTTTATGTGGAACGTTTGTTTTGATATAAAACTAAATAGAACATTTTGCCTTGTTATAAACCTCACCTCAACATTATCTAAGTTTTTTCTTTACTATACTTAATTTTTTAAATTATTGTTTTACTTAATTATATTATTTTTACCATTAAGGATACTAAATTGTTAGCAACATTTTCATAAGTTTTGTGACGTTGTTCTTGTTTTATCTTTTTTTCACTTGACAATTCATCAGATCTACGTTTTTTATACTCTAAGAAGTTTTGGATATACCTGCGCATACAAAGGCAAACACGTCAATAAAAATAGTTCAAACTAAATTTGATTGCTTGTCTAAAATGTTTTATAGTATTTATACTTTTCCGTCATGTCTATTTGATTTTGTTCATATTCTTTAAATTCATTTTTTAATCGTACACATTCATCTATTTCTTTTTTAAAATTCTTCATTTGTAATATTTTATCTTCTTTGGAATTAGTTTCTGAATTTCCAAAATTTAATGGGCAATGCATTTGAATAGCCTTCTGAGCGTTTTTTTCATTCATTGTATCTGCCCATTGTTTCTCAAGTTGTTTTTTATAAATCAACTTGGATTCATGTTGCTTCACACTAAGTTCTTTTTCCATTCGTTTTTCAATCTCGTTGACTTCTATGATTTTCAAATCGTCATAATAATCTTGTACTTTGGCTTCTATTTTTTTTGCTTCCTTTTCTTTGATTTGAGCCAACAATTCCTTTTTTGCATATGCAGTTCTTATTTGTTTTTCTAAATGTCGAAGTTCGTGACAGTTTTCATACGCCCATTGTCTTTTGTTAAATAAACAAAAGTGGTTATTAATTAAATTTAAAATAATTATATTATACTTTTTTGAAGATCCCTATAAAAAAAAATAAAATGAAATTTTTTTACGAATATTGTAATTGGATTTATATTAGAAAAAAAAAAATAATAATAATAATAATAATTTTTTTACTAATTTATCAGTATAGAAGAAACTTATATATTTTTAGATTTAAATAGTCTAAAAAAAATTGTTTTTGTTCCTTAAAATTTATGGTGATCAATGATATAGATATTTTCTGGCGTATAAATTGGTAGAAATGTAGTGCAAATCAACAATATCAACCTACTACATTTCATAACCCAGTTTTCCTCTATTTTCTAATCTACAAAAAGGATAATATAATGTTTTATAATATATATTAAGGTAAAATATTAGTCAAAAAAATAAAATAAAATTTTATTTTTATTTTATTTCATTTTTTACTCTAAACCAAAACTATTTAGAATAAAACTACAGTTCAAAACCGCATTTTGTTTTAGATTACTTTAATAAAGATACACATAATAATTTTTTCCTGCATAATAATTTGTTAAAATTGAAAAGTAATTTTAACTTGTGAATGATATAAATTACTCGTTCTTTTTTTCAACCAATTCCTTTCGTTTTAATTCTGCCATTGTTTGTGCCATCTTTTGCTCCTGTTCTAACAAAGCGATTTGTCTCGATTGTTCTGTCTTAGCCTAAGAAGAGGTGATATTTTATTAAATAAATGAATATAAACTACATTAGAATTGTAATTTGTATACCATGCTTATGTTTGCTTCAAGTTCTGCTTCTTGAGATTCCATATGCATTCGCTTATAAAGTGACATTTTAGTAGCTTTGCGTTGCATGTTACACAATTCCTTACACTGTATATCATGATTCTTGTGTTCAGTAATAGTCTTTTGAAGTTGAATATTTTGCAATTCTGATTTTTGTGCTTTACTCATTTCACGATCCTCCACTTTAAACAAATAAAACAATTTTCCATTAATTTTTATATCAATTGAAAACATTATTAAATATTGCCTAGTTACTCAAATTGAAAATAATTTAAAAAATATTATAATACAATAATAACATACATATAAAAAAAATAAATCGATGGATTGTCTTTATTATTATTTTCTATTTACAATAATTTATTTTGAGTATCTTTATCATATTCTGGATATGTAAAGCTGTTATTGTCGGCAACATTTGATTGTACACATGAATACAGTATTGTACCCGTGTGTTTAGATACATATATATATATATATATACATAATAGCGACAATCGTCAGTCAGAAGAATTTATGGTTAAATGATTGAATACAATAGCTAGCGAATAACATAATCGTGGTAAAGGACTGAAAATATTGGCTACCGTTCTTACATGATGATTCGATGAAGGCCTGGACCACCCACTTGATTTACCATTCTGACCATTGTGCTAACTTGCAGACATATAATATGTATATTGTATTTTCCCTTATTCTACAATTTTTTTTACCTCAATTCCTTTGTATTGTCCTTCTGATTCTTTTTTTATTAATCCAAAGGACCCGTTGACTGGCGTCTCTCATCTTCATATTACTCTAAACAGTTTTATCCTTTTTTGATTAAAACTTCTACCGCTGACTTTTGTATACCATAGCACAAATGTTGCATTACAGATGTTTGCATTTTTCAAATCAGAAAAAACAATAGATATATATATATATAGTACACATACAAATATTACACTAATAGTATGATTTTACGTTCTAGTAATAAGAAATTTATTCTTTAATTCGTTATTAATATAAAATGTTCAAATATAAGAAAAAAGAAAACAATATGGCATTCATTTTAAAATCATAAACTAAAAACCTTTAAAACCCACAGTTTCTTAAAAAATAATTTAGTAATTATCAATATTATTGTGTTTTTATTGTCGATTTTGAAATATTTTTTGATTAATTTATATAATTAAAATGAAATAAAAATTTATTTTTTAGTTTCGTTATCTATTTGTTAAATGTAAAGAAGAACATAGGCAATAATACTCATTTAAGGAGAAACTAATACTGTAAGATTCATTTGTACAATTTTCAAGTCTAAATTAATTTTATTACTAACCTCTGTGTTATTCTCACTTAATACTGCAACAACTTTTTGAAAAATGGACGATTTTCAATCATTTTTATACTGTTAAAAATAGTACACTTCTTCCCATCATATTTATTAAAGGCGTATTGTATTTTTCATCTTTTATAGAAGATTTAATTTAATTAAAATAGTATAAATTGAAAACCCGCGTTTTTGGAATGATATTCCTCAATGCTTAAACTATCAAGATTTGGTCATGTGAGATCATTCTGTAAATACCCGCCCCGCTGTGTCAAGTACACGGAGTTTTATGAATAGAGGTCGGAATAATATTCTTTTAAAATAGTCAAAATAAGATGCTAATATTCTCCTAAAAAATTGAAAATATTCTTCTAATATTCTTTAAAAATTTTTGTTAAATATTCAAAATATATGCATATACAAGATAATATTCTCCGAAATTGAAAATATTCTTTTATTACAAAAAAATCTTAACCTAACATTTAATCTGATATTTCAAAATTAATTAATGTGGTACAATTCTACCTATTAACTGAAATACTTTTTTCTTATATTCAAATAAACAATACATTACATTATATAATTTAACTTAAAAAAATCTGACTTAAAATGTTATCAGCTTGATAAAATTATAATAATGACATAATTTTAATTAAGAGAATTCTCCTCTTTGGAAACAATTAACAACTATGTTCATTTCCATATTTTCTGGTGTCATTTTTGTACGGCGATCTGACAAAATATTTTTGTACGTACTGAACGAACGTTCAACGTCTACTGAAGTCACAGGAGCATACTGAAAATCAGTAACCACAGTAGGTGGAAAATTACCTACAAGTTGTACATCATTATTTCCCTCCAAGACTTTTGATATGTTTTTTAAAATTGAGAGTCCCTGATTTTTTTGTTGAAGTTGATCCATTTTAATTTTAATTTTTTCTCCATTTTCTCCAGGTATTTGTTGAAGTTTAACAATTGTATTTTCAATGAGATTTATCGAATCAACAAGAGACACATTTGATTTTTCTAGATTTTTTATGCATGTTATAAGCATAAGAAAATGGGTCTTAATAAATATAAGGTCATTTTCTACAGATTTTAAGTCAAGAACTGTTTTACATTTAAGTATAGACTGACTAGGAGACTTCTGCTTTATCAATTCTTCTATAACTTTTTTTAAACTTTGGAAGTTATCACAATTAAATATAGCAGCTTCCAACCAAGTTCCCCATCTTGTCAAAACTGGTTCAAAGGGTAATGGAATGTCAAGTAATATTTCTTTATACACTTGAACATTATACGGAGCTTTTAAAAATACTTTTTTTATGTTGTTAATTAATTTATTAACGTCTGGATACATTTCTCTTACCTTCTCTGCGATCCTATTAAACATGTGAGCTACACATGTTACGTGGATTAAATTAGGGTAAAATATTTTTAATGACTGACCAGTTTTTACCATATATGGTGCAGCATCCGAGAGCATCAACAAAACTTTTTCATCATTTCCACCTGAGGGCCACAGTAATTTTAATCCATCATTCACAATTCGAGCCACTGTTGAATGGTTAGTTTTTTCCAAAACTTTACATGTCAAGAGAAAAGAACGAGTTGGGTGATTTGACTTTAATATTCCAACCAATAAATTATCAACATAACGACCGTTTATATCTGTTGTCTCATCAACCGCGATCCAAATGTTATTTTCACCAATATCATTTTTTATTTTAGTTAAAGTTTTATCATAACAAAGGGAAAGATAATTTTTTCGTAATAAACTTTCATCAGGTATATGTTTGCCAGTATATTTTTCTAAAAAAGCTCGAAATTGTGGATTTTGTAGCTTATACCACGGTATATTAGCAGCAATTAAACTCAAACATAGGTCTTCATAGAATTCATTTACATTTTTTTTAGATGTAGATTCTGATAAAAACAATTGTTTTGGATTATTAGACTTACGCTTTAAAGCTTCTTGGTGTGATGATGTGTTCACATGTTGGATTATTTGAGACTTTTTAATGCATGGTATGTGTTTGTCACACAGTTGACAAAAAAGAGTCGTCCCATCAATTTTAAAGTTTACATTATCTTTATTTAGTGGTAGTATCCACTGAGCAATTAAATTTTTTAATTTGCTTGGTGGGGTTTTCGGCATTTTGGAAAATAAGTAATTAAAAACAAACAACTAAAAGAAATGAAACTACACTCGGTATGATAATACTACGTATACACGACGAGCGACAAAGAACGATAGACAGATTGAATGTCAACTAATTCAACCACACACTTACATCATTTATGTTGTACAATAATCTTTGTACCTACCTCTTCTAGGAACACGATAATAATGATTATCATTTATAATGATAAACGAATATTTAGAGTTATTTTTATAATGTTTTTCTAATTCATTTCTACTTTACATGACTTGTAAAGCATTTTAATCATAAGTCTACACATAGTTTTCTAAAAAATAACAGACTAAATTTATTTAGTATAATATTATGTATAATTTTGGTCAAAGCAACAAAAAAAATCCAAATTCCATAAAATTAATCGAAATATTCTCAAATATTCTTTTTTAAGCAAAATATTCTTTTAACTTAAAATATTCTCAAATATGCAAAAAAAACTTTTGCTATTGATATCTTTGTTTCCCGATTTGTAAAGATTTCGAACCCCCGCATGTCTACATACGCTCAAAAAAAATATGTTAAAGAATATAATTCCAACCTCTATTTATGAATCATCTTCATGTTGAATGTCACCTATCATCTCTGCTTAATGTGATTTATACACAAGTGATAACACGGCATACTATAAAAGATGCCAAATATACAAACTATATTGCGTCCAAGATTTTTAAAACCACTCAAAAACTAATAGACTCCTCTTTTCAGTAGCAATTCAGCAAATAGTTTAGCCAGTACTTTTCTTCAACTAGTCAGTTTTATGCATTCATTATCAGTAATAATAAGGTCTTAGTACCTTCCTCTAGTCCAAATACTTCACCAAACAAATCAATATCCTCTTTTCTTGCAGATTTAAAAAATATAATCCTTCCTCTTTGTTCCTTTTACACTGAAACTATAAACTCCTTAAACTCATTTACCAACAATTTTCCATATCAACAATCTCAGTTATTTTTTGTTCTTATTTTATATATAAGCATCTCTAATTAGTAATGTTTCTACTGTGTAATAATAATTATTATTAATTATTATTAGATTATTCATTAATTTTTATTTTATTTTATTAATTTTATAGTGGTATTACCGTTCGCTGAAAATTTATAAAAAATTATCCATTTGTTATGATTTGTATTTTAATTTTTACATTGATGTAAATATTTCATTTATTAAAATAGAACTCATGCACTAATAGAAGAAAAAAAACCCAGCACAGGGGGGTCGCGGCACAGTGGTGGTGACGTGGCATAGTTGGATAAAGTATAATGATAACTGACAGTGATTAAAATCACTATAAAAAAAAAAAAAACGCTTCGATACAAATCTTTAAATAGTGTTTAATTTTAAAAATTGTTGTATTTTCCAAAAGATACATGATTTGCTAGTTCCTTATTAATATCCTGATTANATTATTCCAAAAGCTACATGATCTGCTAGTTCCTTATTAATATCCTGATTAAGATATAGTATGTCAAATGAAAAAGAGATTATTAAAAAATATTATTTCTCATAAAAAATTGAATTGATCCATATATTTTTCAAAAAGTTATAGCACTTTAAAGTAAAAAATGTAAATTATAAAATCAAGAATTTTCACATAAAAATAGCATTCGGTAGCCGTTTTCCCCATGAAGACAAGTCCAGAGGTCAAATTTTTTTTTTTCAAATTAAAGTATATTACATAAGCTTTAATTTAAGATATATATAAAAGTGTCAGACCTTCCGGAACATTTTCAAAAGTTAAGTTGAAAAAGTTAATTTTTTGTGAAAAAGTTGTCATTTTAAAACCCCCCCTGTGGGCAGATAAAGGGTCAAATTTACAAAAAAAAATATACCAAATGATAGGTAAAGACATCAAGCATCTATAAAAAAAAATTATATTGATATGTGTATTTTTGAAAAAGTTACGGCAGTTTTTAGTAAAAAAAATTGAAAAAATTTCGAAAATTAGCGATTTTTAAATTTGTAATTTTTTTGGAGGTTTCCCCCATTTACGGGGAACGAGGGAAATTTTTTCAATTTTGAAGGGTAATGTCTTCGACTAGATACAATTTGTGATCTTTTGACGTATCGTTGAAAGAAATCCGTTCGGTGAGAGCTGAGAAAAAGTGGTAACAGACACAAAAAAAAAAACACATCATAGTAAAACCAATACCTTCTCAACTTCGCATCGAAGCTAAACTATACGATTTATGATTATTACGATGTTAAATCATTATAAATATTATTACAAATGACTATTTTTAATAAGAGATTCTGTTATCAATTTTAGAGTACTACAGTATACTATTACACACTAGAACTATAATACTGTGCTACAGTATTATACTAGTCAATCAATGTAGTTTAACAAAAGATATGAACATTAACTTTATATATATGTAAATATCATAAATTAGATCTAATACATTTTTGACAAATTTGAAATTTTATAACACTCATATTATTAAATTTTTATCTTTTAGCAATAACATTTTTCGAGTTAATAAGTAACATAATTTATCATTTATATGATATTACACTTGATAAAATGGGTCAGATGATATTAATTCTTTTGTAAGTCTTCTTGCTTTACCTGATAATAAGGTTTACACACTATTTTTCCGTGTTTTTATAAATAGTAGGAAAAATTGTTTTCAAATAATAAGCAGCGCCATCTATCCAAAAGGTACTGTTATTTGTCATGATTAAAATCTTAAGTACAGAGAGCGTTTCTATAATAATATTATTTCATACATTACAATTTATTCTATTTATTTATATTTTAAATACAAAAAAATTACTAGAGCAAGACAAAATATTACAACTTACCTGTAAGTAGGAGGGAAATTTGTTAAAGTATTATTTTTTTTTTTAATTTATAGGGCAACGATTTAACCATGACTAACGCATACAGGATGGCCCACCACTCACTGACAACTTAAATAACTTTTAATCCAGTTAATATTTTTAATTGATTTTTTTTCTAAATAATAGTTATACGTTAGGTCTATAGCTATATCTCAATTATTAATTTTTTTACATTTTATTAAAAATATTAATTATTTTTAAATTTTAAATAAAATGTAAAAATAAAATCTAAGATAGCTATTTTGTAGAATAGAATTTAAGAAAAATTTTAGTAAAAAAATATCTTATTAATATTCAGTAGTAAATATTCTGTAGCGTTTTAAAGTTTGTGAACATTTGAATTTTCATGTATTATTTTACGGTATTAAACATTGAAATACGTATTGAGAAAAGGACAGAAGAAAACGCTATCTTTTCA